>NC_141088.1:3463010-3705510 GCF_041138505.1 Cibotium barometz | reverse complement strand
AAGCTTGAATCAAAGGGGAAATAGAAGGCTTGTTACTTGTTTACTCCAATCTCAAATGCTTCTTGCCACTCCATTGCTACTCCAAGGTAGAAGAAAAAATCATGAATAATAAGAAGAAGAAATAATAAGGGAAAAAAAAAGCAATTTAGACACTCAAAATAGGATCTAATAATTTTGCAAGAAGCTACATATGGTTGTTTGCAGTGAAATCATACAAGAGGTTTCCCAAATTATCAGCATTGTTGATGTTGTTAATACATGCGATGAGGTAGGCATTAGCACGAAGGGCTATAAAGCTCTTCATCAATTACTAGGATACACCCTTTGTAAGAAAGGTATCACGCACAACCTTTTCCCGCCACCAAAGAGAGTTCGTCTAGCAAAGGGAGTGAGCAAGGAAGATGTAAAATGTAGGATTGGGGATTACTACCACATCAATGATACACTTCCATTTTACAGCATGGGGAAAGAAGAAGATTGTGGATGGTAATGTTTCATTCGAATTCAATGAGTTCAACAACATTTTTGTTGAAATTCGAAAGCTACAAAAGGCAATGATATTGTTCTATGGGTTGCCTTCTAGATGTAAGTAGGTTTTGTAACCTTGCACACATTAGGTCTGTGCTCATTTATAGGGAACGACTTAACATTTTGTTTGATTTTCGTGTTTTATAGGTTCCAAGGCCTCCTTCGTACTGAAGTTGGATGAGTGCCAGATTGTAAAGGGAAGAAGGCTAGAGAGAATGAGTGTCACACTCATGAACCACGCTATGATGGTAGCCTTTAAGTCTCCATCTACTACCGCTGTTGCAAAAAGGCCCGATGAGGAGGGAGAGAGCACAATTGATTTTCAAGAGCACGGGAATGACACTATTTCACACACTAAACCATTGTTCAATGTTCAATCAGAGAAAGATATATGGTGGTTAGGAGCATTTGAGGTTCCCAAGGAAACACATGAGGTGCTAGCATGGGTCTTTGAGAGGTTGCCTTGGGTTAGTGACGTGATAAAGTCACAAATAGGGGGTGAGAAGCTGGATGTTAATGCCCTTCTTTTTCGAGGTTGGTTCTTTCCCGCCTCCGGAGTCTTAGGTCGCATAGCTCTTGTCACCGCCATGGCTGATGATTCGGCCGCCTTTGTGGTCGGTGTCTACTCATCTAGGGCTTGAATCTCCTCTCCATTCACTGGCAGCAGGTTGGATGTTGAAGCCTTGGCTCCCTCTACTTCTGCCCTGTTCTTTCTCGAGATCTTACACTTTGACTTTCGGTGGCCTTGTGCATGGCAATAAAAGTATGTGAAGACAGGCCTTTGAGCACCGGCCACGTCTCTGGGAGGAAAGTTCCCCCATGGGTGGAATTGGGGCCTTTGATATGGGTCTAGTGGAGCCATCGACTTGGTGGGCTAGATGGTGGCACAAAGGGAGCTTGGATTATCGGTTGTTGCGGAGGGGCTCTCCTCCCATTGTAGTGGCAAGCTTCCGTGGTGTGTGTGGCCATTCTAGAAATGGTGCACCAGAGTTCATTGAAGTCGCATTTCTCGGCTTGGTGTCCATGACCTTGCACACCAAGTGCCTTACCTAACGGTTGGGGTGGACTTTGCACCTTCACTGGTCAATGTAGCCATGGCTTCTGTAGCTAGTTCCTTTATTGTCTTCCCTGCCTTCTTGCTTCTTGACCATGTCTTGCGATTTGCCTCCTCCTCCGATTCCTCACTTGCGTGGAAACATCGGAATCATCCTCCTCATTCAAAGATGTAGAAGAGGTCTTCCTGGACTTCCTTTTACTCTTGGACTTGCTTTTGTCTTTGACGGAGCCTACCACCACCCGCTTTTCCCTCAGAGCTAACTCTACGAGCTGCTCTATACTGATGGTAGTCAGGTCAGCACCAGCAATGGACCGTTTGACTTGCTTGCTGAGGCCCTTCATGAAATAAGAATTTAGGATTTCCTCCAGGGGCCGATTCGCTACATCTAGCTGGCAGAGAAGTTTCCTAAATTCTACAACATAATCCTCCACTGCTAGACTCTTTTGGTTCATCCGACACAGCTAACATCGGAATCATCCGCCTCGTTCAAAGATGTAGAAGAGGTCTTCCTGGACTTCCTTTTACTCTTGGACTTGCTTTTGTCTTTGACGGAGCCTACCACCACCCACTTTTCTCTCACAGAGCTGACTCTACGAGTTGCTCTATAGTGATGGTAGTCAAGTCGGCACACCAGCAATGGACCATTTGACTTGCTTGCTGAGGCCCTTCATGAAATAAGAATTTAGGATTTCCTCCATGGGCCGATTGGCTACATCTAGCTGACAGAGAAGCTTCCTAAATTCTGCAACATAATCCTCCACTGGTAGGCTCTTTTGGTTCATCCGACACAGCTTATCTAGACTCTCAGCACTGTCCTCGAGCAACCTGCTGAGAGTCTTTGGTTATGCACAAAACATACGCCAGGCGGATAAGGATCAGGCACAACATATTCATAGCCCACAGGCTATAGATAACTACTTGAAGGATTCGACTACGTAAGACTGATCGACTTTAGGAATCGTGACTGCTAAAAACAAGAAGAAGAAGACACCAGAGACTTAAAAGGTAACTCCACTAGACATAATATGTGAATAGAAATGAATATACAGAGACACAATGTAACGACACATATACAATAAGAACCAAAAAAAAAGTCTTGCTTTATTCCAAGGAGAATATATGATACAATTGGCAGCCAGCCTTGTAAAGTTTAGGTTGCGTCCTTTTATACTGCTTGCTTGTAGTATCCGTTGCAGTATCCATTGGTACTGTGATTCCTCAATGATAAAGTGCACTAGCTAGGTGTTAAGGGAGCGCCAACTCTATGATAAAGTGCGCCAGCTAACATCCGGTGGGCTCTAACGTTTTGCAGGGTGGCGGTCTGGTAGTCTGGCTGGTCCATGGCCAAAACTCCTTGCCCAATTAGCGATGGTGGTGAAGAGTCGGGTCCAATTGGGTTTGGGCAAGGTCGACAACTCTTCTTCAAGCCTTGCTACCTCATGAGAGGGGGTTGCTTGACAGTGAGGGGTTGGGGGGGTGAGAGGTTATGGGGTGGAACGTGGGAGTCACATGATTAGGGTGGGCGGGTTTGGCCGAGGTTGAGGGAATATCGTTGATGGAAATAGTTGGTGTGGGAGGCATGTCCTTGGCTCCCTCCTCGATCTTCCTTTTGCCCTTATCTGGCAAAGTGCTAGTGGTAACTGCTGTACCCAGCTTTGGCCACCATTGGAGGTGTTGCGATGTGGTGAGCTTGTAGAGCGGGCTGTGAGTCGACAGCTTGGGTAGCCATATTTGCCTATTGCCTTCATAGAACTTTTGGGCTTTGATAAGATTTTTAGGTACGCACCTATAAGCAGTTGTGGTGTGAGGACAAGGTTGGCTGTGTCGATGTTGTTGCTTCGGTGCTGGCTTTCACTCGATGTTCTCCCTGATCTTATGGGTGTGCAGATGCCTTGGTGGAGGCCAACATGAGGTTCTATTAGTGGGTCAATGTGTCGAATCCTTTGACGTTGTCGAGGTTTGAGGGGAAAGGTGGGATCTTTGGAGGATCCACAGGGTAGTAGCATTATCATAGTAACCTTGTGCATTGAGGACCTTCTTGGGTATCCAATGGTGAGTATTGGTGGGTTGGGAGGAAGAGGTGTGAGATTGTACCTGCTCTGGTAGTTAGTGGTGCTAGTAGGTTAGCAGGCATCGTTGGGCGAGGGTTGACATGGTGCAGACATTAGGGGAAATTCGAGCTCCAAATGGTCCCTTTTAGAGCCTATTAAAATAATATAAGGCTAGTCAATGAGAGTGCTTGGATTCTAGATCCATGTAACATGGATCTTTTTTGTCAGAGTGGTCTCCAAAATTTTGAGCTCAAAAAAGAGGAATAAAATATCTTGGCATAAAACTTAAAAATAGAAGAATGTCAAGCTTGAATACCACCTACCAAAATGTATGTCAGAAGGAATATTAGGAAAAGAGGCCAGACTGATTGAAGTCTTTCTCCACAATTTGAACTTGGTTCTCTTCGTTTCTTGCCTCTCTACATAGTCACTTATTTCTGCCATATCTGCTTTGTCTCTTCTTCTTCTTCTCTCAGCCTCTTTTTTTATTCTATCTTAATAGTTTGGTAAACTTTATTAAGCTATGTTTGCTAATCATGATTTCGATTTTGTTTGTTATGTTCATTAATCTTCCTGACCATAATATATGTCATTTGTGAAAACTTACAGGGTTTTTTGTCAACTCGACTAGAAGGAAAAATCTTTTCCCTTTGTAGATGAGCTCTAAGAGAAAATACATCTGCGACATTGAAAGTGTGGATCTTTTCAACAAGAAGGATGCAGATGGCAGCTGGATCCCTCAGCGATTTAGGAAGTCAGACTAGATCACGATGAGACCCAACACTCGAGGAGAATTCAAGGTAAAACGAAAACACATTGGTGATTCTAACAAGCATTGGAAAGGTAGGATCTTCAAGTTCTGTAGGCGGCCAAATGGTGCAATCGAGGTCCTTGTGTAGCATGTTTATATGCACATGGACATAATGCTACATGACCACGATGAAAGTACAAGATCTAAGACAAATAGTCAAATTTAATAAATAGTATGTTTTATACGCTCTATAGCTAAGCATTAAAATTTTCTTGCAGCTTTATATCCATCGAATGTGGAGGAGTGGCAAAATGTAGAGTTCATTAGTGGAAGAATTAATGTCTTCCATATAAAGATAGGCCCATTGCTATATGATAATCCACCCAGATATTTAGCAGCACAAGGAATCTTCTTTTATAATTCTATGTATGTTTTGGGGCTAATGCAAATGATAATTTTGGTAGACTGGAGTCTATCCCACTACCACCATTGTCTAGCCTAAGAATGGGTTTGTTCCTGCACATACATCATTGCAGCATACAAGAATAAGATAAGAATAGACATGCATGCAGTAATGAAACCATCAACACTCTATAAGGACGTCCATTTGAGTTGGTTTATACCATTTAGCGCCTTTGCACATAGATGTTTGCATCATGTGAGGGTGTCAAGAAAACAAAGTTAATATATCAAGTGAGGTCCCTTAATAATGATTGGATGAACCAATTTTTGGAGGAGGGATGGGATGTAAAGAGAAACTTTGTAGAAGATGCCATTGAATGTAAAGTAACAATACTAGATGTTACATTCAAGTGAAATCAAAACATAAAGTTTGTTTGTGTTTGTAGTAAATTCTGTTAGGGTGACATCCGTTACTTTTAAGTATTGATTGTTTTTATGACTAGGTATTTCATTGGGAGGCAAACATTATGCATGCAATTTCGTTACAGAAGATGGAAACTATGGAGAGGCGTCTGGCACAGCTTGGATTAAGACATGCGTGATGGAACACACTCTTCCATCATCAATGTTGTTATCCAATTACAAGGTCAAGAACCATTAGTGGGTCAATCTAGAAAGCCATTGGCCATTGGCCTTTCTTCGACCAAGAGATCCAATTGATGTGTAGTGATGTATCGAGGGATTTCTATTTTGAGTTAGATGGTAGGAAAATCAGAAGCAAGAGTGAAGCTTCCAAAACTTGCTATGTTCTGAGCCACATATCCTAGAGGTTGTGGAAACCTTGAGATTGTAACCTTTCCATCTATATAAAATTTCAAGAGTTATCTTTACGGTCTACATGATGTTGTATAAATGTTACTTCTTTTTGCATTTTTTTCTTTCTATGGCAACCACACGTCTTGGGCATCCTTGCTCCTCTACCTTGAAAATATTTAGATTTCAACATTAAGCCATAATAGGCTATTATTTACATACATTACTTTGAATTCTACATATAATCCCATATTAGTGCAATATAGACCTTGTATAGTGCAAGTAAGTACAACACGATATAAGGCCTCTCCTCGTCGGCATCCAATGTAAATCACGTTATAGTGACTTGCAATATACAAGATCTTTTTAGCTCGAATATGGAACCCTGTTCCATATCTTTGTCTTATGGTCGTGTTTGCTTAAATTTTAACAACGCAAACTTAGTATAGCTTGAATTCGAAACCGTGAGAACAAAGGAAACATTTAATGTAAAGACATTACCGTAAAGCGAGTTCTCTTAGAGATCATCATTGCAACATGGAGATTAAAAAATGCCTTGTTAAAAATTTAGCATGACAAAATTTTGAACATGTCGAGAGTAGTTAATATAAATAATTTACACATTATCAATATAAATTTACACATTGCGTCAAAAGTGAATGGGCTAACGTAGAATATTATCATTGGGTAGGGGAAGCTTTCTCTTGATGTGCGGGGGAGTGCTCTTACTGTGCTTGCTCCCTCTCAGGGGATGGCGAATCTCCAAGGTGAATCCACTCCCTGTCAGTTGGCGTTTGTGGATACTATCGGCGGGGCGACGGCGGCATTGGTCTTGGCCATTGTGGAGGAGGCACAACTACATATGGCATATCAAGCTCTTGTTGCCCAATATTGTTAATTAGAGTCTCAATTGTTGTGCCCAATATTGTTAATTAGAGTCTCAATTATTGTGGCCCCTATATAATCGTACATCCAAGTCTATATAACCCGATAGTCATAGACTCTCGTAGATTCTACACATACGAAAAATTACATATGTGCTATCAATGAATGTATAAGAAACTGAGGTATCATTAGAAGAGTGCATGCTTACATTTTCTAAGGGCAGTGCCAACATTTCATGCAGCAGTAGTAACATGGTGTTGTAGCACACTCTCCAACCATAGCTAAAGACATCCTATTGCTCTGGGACTCTGCATCTAATGATCTCCATTGAATCTAAAATCTCCTGCTGGGTAAGGGCCTCAAAACTAGCTATTAACTTTCTAATAGATATGCACATCATTTTTCAACTGTCAATAATCTCCCTCCCTCCCTCCCTCCCTCCCTCTCTCTCTCTCTCTCTCTCTCTCTCTCTCTCTCTCTCTCTCTCTCTCTCTCTCTCTCTCTCTCTCTCTCTCTCTCTCTCTCTCTCTCTCTCTCTCTCTCTCTCTAAGTAATATAAGAAATGATCGCGTGGACTTACTGCCTCATGTTGCCATGAAATCCTGTAGTTGAATTGTGGCAACATAGCATCGCTTCGCCTCTCAGGGTGTAAGCAGGTTAACGTAGTATGTTATTTATGCTGTTAGCACATTTCAAAAGCTTCTTTAACTAGCATAGAATATAGTAGTTGTGTGGGGTGATATTGTAATAGCCTAAAATGTGATAAATCTTAATAGTACATTTACCATGTGTGAAATGTCACGTCAAGTTTTCTACCACTATTCTTAATGACGACTCAAGTTTTCTACCACTATTCTTAATGATGACAAGGAGTAAGGGAATCGAAATGTGAATCATAAGTCCTACTCGTGTAAAAGTAATGTTTTGAAATTTTTGTGGGCACCACTCGGGGCTTACGTTCTATTTGTGTGAAAGGATGAAGCAGCAGAGGAAAAGAGCAGGCTCTCCAACCGAGCAGAGAACACCAATGCGAGCGAAGAAATTTGAAACAGCAGGCTCTCCAGCAAAGCAAAGAACACCAAAGCGAGCCCGAGCAGCCCCTCCAATCGAGGTGGAGTCAGAGAAGAGGAGAAGATGCTGAAGAAAGACAAGTTGTCCTTAGGACGTAGGTTTCTAACTCATAGAATGTGTTCTCTTTCTTTCTTCTCATTTATATAATTTTGATATTGATGTTTCTTGCATGTCATTTCTACAGCAAGATGGAAGGCCCCTAAGGTATGTTATCCACTTCAAACTGCTTTCTACTTAACGAAAGAGGATTTCCACACACAGTACGGCCTCCACATAGAAGGCAAGGACCCAAGGCTCTCAAGGGATTCAGATGTCTCCGAATCTGATTGGTTGTTAGTATTCAAGCACACAAGGGAGACAGGTGCATATCAGATTAAGTGTAGTAGTATTCGAGCAGAGCAGTTCTAAAACGTTTTGATATTTTACAACAAGGTATACCAGAAGCGTCCTACGAACATGGAGTTTAACGTCTCATTTGCTAGGAGCATATGTATTACAGTTCAGTCCAAGTGTTGTCAGAGTAGGAAAGGAAATGTCTTTTACTTGGGCTGTTGTTGCCGAAGATCACAACAATGATCTTTGGAAAGGCGGCTACTTTGACAGCCATTCCTCCGGAAGGTAAACAATGGTGGCATGGATAGTGCCGTGGAGGACAACAAAGGGACACAACTCCAAATTGAAGACTCCTAACTTAAAAGCAGCATGAGCTTAAGTTTCCCGCATGCAGATTATATGTCTAAGGCCTTGAAGATGAAAGAATTAATTGAAGATGTAAAAATAAGAATGAGAGAGGCCAAGGATGCATATGCAATTTGTGAGAAGAAATTGGAGGCTGCAAAAGTTCATAAATTGAGTGAGGAGAAATTTACCAAAGCCCTCAAGCTGTTAAAAGAACAAATGGAAACAACACAATCCAAGTTGGCTTCCTGTGCACCTGATGAAGACTCCATCACAAGAACCACACTTAGTGAGTAGCTAGCAACATAGGAGCCGATGTTGCAGGTTCTTGGAGGAGGATCAACAGATTTTGTGGACCTATCTGTGATTGAGGTGAATTTATTAGTTTTTTTATTTTTTATATTTATTGTATGTGTGTACATTTTGATTGACTGCCTTATGTGTGTTTTCTATATGGATATTGATTGACTGCAGGTTGATATGGAGCTACAAGCTGATGTAATCAAGGAGCTAGAAATGCAGCATGCTTTGCTTGTAGAGATGCTTAGTAGAGTCGAAAAGTGGGCCAGTGTGCCTCTTCCCATCTCCACCTTCTCTGGTCTCCTACACCATATACAACCTTACTGTAAGCAGGAAAAGTGTGCTGGGTGTGGGCAAGGTTTCAATGTCAACGAAACCCTGATGTTGGTGGTGCTTCCATGTAAGCACACATATCACTCAATGTGCTTTGCATCATTATGTACTCTTAGGGATCGATGTATATTTCCCTATTGTACTATGGTGATTCCACATAGTGCTCATTTGAGTGTGGTTTGGAGAGCAGGTAAAGACCTTTGTTTCATTTTTACATGTATATAATTTGTCACCAATACGCTAGTCAACACTCACATGTATGGTAGTTGATAGGATCTAATATGCTAGTTAACAGTCACTACATGCTAGTCAACACTCACCTATGTTAATTAGCACTCAGCATTTTCTAGTTAGTAGTCACCTATTCAATAGTATGCTAGTCAACAATCACCTATATGCTAATTTATAGTCTGGAGTATGCTAGTTAACACTTACCAATATGCTAGTTAATAGTGCCAAGTATGCTTGTTAATAGTCACCTATTAACAAGCATGATAGTTAATAGTGCCAAGTATGCTTGTTAACAGTCACCTGTTAACAAGCATGATAGTTAATAATGCCTAGTATGCTTGTTAATAGTCACCTATTAACAACCATAATAGTTAACAGTGCCCAATATGCTAGTTTATAGTCCCCATTATGCTATTTTATAGTCCCCAGTATGCTAGTTAACACTTATCAGTATGCTATACACTTATCAGTATGCTAGTTAACAATGCCCACTATGCCCACTATGCTTGTTAACAATCACCTGTTAACAAGCATGATAGTTAACAGTCCCAGTATGCTAGTTAACACTCCCTTGTATGCTTGTTAACAATTTCCAACATATTATTTAACAATCACCTGTTCACTAGCATGCTAGCCAACAACCACCCATGTTAGCTAGCACTTAAATATGTTTAGTTAACAGTCACATGTTCATTAGAATGCTAGTCAACAGTCAGCTATGTTAGTTAGCACTCGAGTATGTTTTGTTAACAATCACATGTTCACTAGTATTTGACTAGGTTTGTTAGTTAGCACTCATATGTAGATAGCACCCATACGCTAGTGCAGTCAACTACTCCTGTGAGGTCACAAGGCAAGGTCTTTCTTTTGTCCATCTTAGTAGCTGCACACCTCATGGAGGTGGTGTATTTTGTAGTTCTCAATTATATTGGAACTATGTTTTGTAAACCAATGATATAATAAAAAATGTCATTTTTTAATCCATGAGTTCCGATTTTGTGTATTAGTGCCTAAGTAGTACAACTTTGTTTGTAGGATACTTTGTTCTAGTGATGATGTGGGTGCCCCCATGTTTATGTATTGCAGTTGACTTATCAGTAGGGGGTTTAATGCATGTTCTTTGGGTACCTCAAGTTTTGTGTTTAGATGCAAGTTTTCAAGTCTACAATCCGATTAGTGAGGTGTTTACACATCCAAACATACCAATCATAGTTGATGATGAACAGTTAAAGCCATTGTTGGCCCCTGGGTCACAGCCAGTAAAGAAATAAAAAACAAAAGAAAAGAAAACAGGTAGTCAGGCAAGTGGAAGAAATAGTGATTGATCGAGTGCTACCTGTGGTAACATGTGAAGAGCCGGATTTGAACCAGAATCCAGCTTCAGAGGAGAATGATCGCCACAGAGCATTGATACTAGATCTTAATGGTGTGCTGTTGTGCCATTTTAGGGAAGGTGAATACATTCCAAGGTATACAACACGGATGAAAGAGGTGACATATGCCCCTGGAGAGCGAGTATTTGTCCATGAGGGAGCCTCTGCATTTTTGCTATGGTGCATGGAGAACTTCACTGTGTTTATATGGAGTTGTGCAAGGTTAAAGAATGTAAGCAGGCTACTAAGGGCAGCATTTCCAGAGTCTGCAACCAAATTAGCATGCCATATTTTGTCCTAGCGGCATTGTCAAAGACAGGAAGACAACTCAAAAGTTCTTGGAACAGAAAAGCCGATTTTTTTTAAGTGCCTGTTTGATTTCTGGAGCCACTACAAGCAATTTAACGATTTGAACACTTTAACATTTGATGATTCAGCTTACAAGTGTTTCAAAAGCCCACGTCACTGTTGTTTAATCATTCCAAAGCTTGTAGACGTGGAAATATCAGAAATCGCACGGTTTCTTAGTGACAAGATTCTTAATTGGATTTGGCATTGGCTGCTTGCAGAGAATCGTCCAGAGCATGCAATCGCCAATCTTATGTGTACACCCTTGGATAAAGAGAGCCTGGAAGTGTTTTACATGGTAACCAAAAAGTATCTTTAGAGGGATTTTGTAAATTTGTGGCCCAATATGTAATCAATACTTCTTTCCACCTCTTGTGGCCTTTTCGAGGGGCTTTTGTAAATTTTTGGCCCAATATGTAATCATTACAATGAATATACATTCAAAGAATGTACAGTCTATTAAAGTGTGTATAAACTAACATGTACAATTTATTAAAGAGTGTTGTTTGTTCAAATGAGTCATCTGTTGATTAGTTACAATAGTCACCTATTCTCTCTAGTTAGTCAATATGTTTAGTTAATAGTCACTTGTACGCTAGTTAACAATTACCAGTGCTAGTTAACAGTCCCTGGTATGCTAGTTAACAGTCACCTGTATGCTAGCTAACAGTTACTACTGCTAGTTAACAATCCCTGGTAAGCTAGTTAACAGTTAGCAGTATGCTAGTTAACAATCCCCAATATGGTAGTTAACAGTATACCAGTCTTCTTTTCATTGGGAAAACAAAGAGGCACCTATTCTGTTCTCTGTAGTTAGTTAGTTAACAGTTTCTTGTATGCTAGCTAACAGTTACCAGTATGCTAGTTAATAGTTACTTGTATGCTAGTTAACAGTTACTAATATGTGTGTTAATAGTCACCTTTCCACTAGCATGCTGTGAACAGTACCTATGTTAGTTAACAGTATACCAGCCTTCTGTTCTCTGTCAAAACAAAGAGGCACCTATTCTATTCTCTCTAGTTAGTTAACAATCACATGTATGCTAGTTAATAGTTACCAATATGCTAGTTAACAATCCCCAGTATGCTAGTTAACAGTCTCACATATGTTTGTTAATAGTCACCTTTTCACTAGCATGCTATCAACAGAAGTCACCTATGCTAGTTAACAGTATACCAGTCTTCTCTTCTCTGGGAAAACAAAGAGGCTAGTTAGTTAACAGTATACCTGTATGCTAGTTAGTTCTCTAGCTAGGTAGTTATTAGTCACGTGTATGCTAGTTAACAATTACCAGTATGCTAGTTAACTGTTACCTGTATGGTAGTTTTAGCAGTCACTTGTATGCTAGTTAATAGTCACCTGTAAGCTAGTTAACAGTCACCTAGTATGCTAGTTAACAATCACCGGTCTTTTTTTCTAGGAAAACAAAGAATGTGCAATCTATTGAACTGTGCATTTATTAACACATAGTTTATGAAAAATCGCAGTTTGTTTAAATGAGGTGGTTAATAAAATGCCATGTATTAAAAATAAGTCACATATCAAATGGCATGCTATTATAGATTGCCTCATAGGTTTTTGGAGTGATACAGTACAAATTTCTTTTTCTAGGGATATGCTCCCCATGGGTATCTTAATACAATGCACAAGATATGATAGTATGTGTACTGGGGGCATATTAGAAAGAAGATTAAAGGAATATGCATCTCTCTGCTTGTAATACAAACCCTTGATGACATATGTTCCTTTAGCAATTTTATTCTGGCATTCATCCACATAATTATCTTCAGTCTCATCCTTCTCTGCAATACATTTGATGAGGTAAAAGTCACCTGCCTCTGTATTGGTTGCAGCATCTGGTTGTACTGCAAAAGTGTCAACACATCATGATATCCGTCATATGACACTTCATCATATGCATCTTCGTCATCAGGAAGGGGTTCGAAATCAGGTAAGGGTTGCAAAATATGATAATCCTAGGAAGTAACATGTGCTTTGTTGACACATATATTCCAACGACCATGCATACATGCATCACAAAAGCAAGCCAAATGTCTGATGGCAAGTCTTGTAGAATCTAGTGGGCTATGAGCACGAATGGCGTGCACAGGGCATGACTTTGGGATAGGTTCACAATTCCATTTTACCTCCCTATTTACATATCCTACTTTGACCTCCCAAAAAACACGAGCACAGTTTCTCTGTTTTGAAGAATAGCAAGCTTCAGCACCCTCTGATAGGTTGTCCCTACAGTAAGCGACTACATCAGCAGCACATTTTAAGGTAGCATCGTCTGGCTTTAATTGTTCATGTGTCAACATTCTCTTCACCACAGCTCCCGCTCCGTCATGTTCTCCCTTGCCATGTCCTAATGCTGAGAAGAAATGACTCATTTGTATCCTAGTCAAACCTGCATACCTTGCTACAAAATAGGTCCTGCGTGCCTTGAACTATGAAGCAGCACCATTAGACCACACCCAATGTGATTTAATTGTTACCCCTTGTTTGTTCAACCATTCAAAGTGCAACATAAAGCAATGTTGCACAAACAAGGTGTCATGAACTGTGTCATCTAAAATGAAGAAGTGGACAGTTTTGATGATGAGTTCACCTACCTTCCTGTAGTAAGTTATGTATACAAGTATGGTAACGTGTCGAATGCCAATGCATAGACTGGATCTCATTATTCTCTTTAAAAGCATAGTTTTTAGCAAAGTGGATCACACAGATGCAACCACATCATCAGGAAAATTTTGAATACATTCTTTAAACTGCTGTGCTTGCCACCGGGCAATGTAATTGTGAGTAATGAAGAAATGTAGCTTGGATTTCAAAAGTGCAAGAAACTCCCAACACTGCATCTCTTTGTTCAAAAGATCTTTCCTCTTCCTTTTGTTTCCTTCTTTGTCCATAATCTCCACAAATGCAAATACCTTCACAATCATAGAATTCCCTCCCTTTCTTGTCTCCAAAGGGCAGCATGCCAAATTCTTCACACCATAGTTTTTGCATTGCCCCATCAAGCACTTTTTGTTATAGAAGGACTCATCTTCTTGCTTCGGGCGCAGACTATTGACTCCCACAATTGTGTGACACCATTGAAGGTATGCCCTATAGATGAGCATGTTTTGTTGGTACCATCTCCAGTACAAATCTCACAACTGCATGGACATCCACACCCACCACACGGAGACCAAACTTCTGAGAGCGCATGTGATTGAGTGCATCTTTCAAGAAGAGAGACATCTGCACGTGATATTCATAGCAACATGTATATCTGTCCTTCACTCGACGAACAAAGAAAGGCTTCAAATACTCAAATGAACGCAATTGAATTTTTCATTCTGGGATGCGAAGCTTTGAATCTAGGAAACAACTCAACCTACAGATAAAAAAACCAAAGAGATACATTACTTAGCATGAAAGATGTGCTACTTGGGTTGAAAGATATGCTAACAGCATGATAGATATGCTACTTAGCATGACTTGAAGTAGGAAAGATATCCTAACTAACATGCAAGATATGCTAATTAGCATGAAAGATGTGTTACTCTCAGAGTGAAAAATATACTAACTAGCATGTATGATATGCTACTTATCATAAAAGATACATTACTTAGCATGACTTGAAACTAGCAAGATCAAATAGATGTGCTACTTAGCAGAAAATATATGCTAACTAGCATGCAACATATGCTAATATGAAAGATATGCTACTTAGGATACAAGATATGCTAACATCATGATTTTCATGCTGAAAAATATGTTACTTATAGTAATAAATATGCTAACTAGCATGTACAATATGCTACTTAGCATGAAAGAAATGCTAACTAAATTTAAATATATGCTACTTAACATGAAAGATATGTTACTTTTCATGAAAGATATACTATTTAGCATGATAGATATATTACTTAGCATGATAGATATATTACTTAACATGATAGATACGCTAACTAGCATGAGAAATATGCTACCTAGCATATATGAACTTTTTATGCCAGTTAGTTAGTATCATTTAGGCTAATCAACAGATGATAAATATGCTAATTAGGCAAAGAATGTGTCCATAAAATGAATTAGTAAGTTGGTTAACACTTGAAACTAGAACAATTAAACATAATATACCTGCGGCTCATCGAGTAGATGGACTTGGTGTTTGATGTAACTTTTCTTTCCTAATATTTCTCTACAAACATCCTTCTTATTGGGAGAAACACCTGACTCAGATTCCCAAAATGAGTAAACTAGTTATGTCAATTCTTCAGTTATGGTATTGTCACGTTGATGCTTCCAACATGTTGCCAATGAGAATAAGCCATTCCCATAATATGAAGTCGCTTGGACATGAGACCTTGCCTTGTACAAGGATGGCTTGGAAACTTGCAAAACCCTTGCCACCTTAGCAATGGGCATGTCTTCAGTTGAGTTCATCAGCATGGTCAAAGTACTTTTCTTTAAGAACAACTCTTCTTTGTTGGCTGCTTAACAATCGCCAATGTGTTGCGCACATTTGGCTACTAGAGCTGTTTGCACTTGCAGCTCCTCTCTAGATGATTGATCTCATAATCTTAGCACTGCAGGGTGTTGTAGAATTCGATTGAAGATTTCACACTTTAGTTTCTTTTCCATGCTTTGGGTCTTGTCATTAAAGAACTTTACTCTCTCAAAGACGATTCGTTGCTTTATTGATTCATCAATCTCCATCAAGTTAGTCTCGCTCTTGTGCTTACTTCGTTCTCGTTGTTCTCTCTTATTTTTGGCCTCATACTCCCTGATGATGGCACGTGATTCAAGTTGTTTCTCCCAAAGGGTTTGATTGATTGAATCTTCATGTCTTTGAAATCCTACAATTAGTGAAAGTGAGCTTTACAATCCAGTCCAGTGACTCGGTAACAATACAAAAATGTAGCATGTACCACCTTCTTCCATGAACATTGCAATCATAATACAAAAATTTACCTTCTTCCATCACTACTGGGAATGCACCTCTATTGTCCTCAACAATCAACCCTATAATCTTGCCTCTAATGTCCACGTTTGGGGAAGAGAGAGAGAGAGAGAGAGAGAGAGAGAGAGAGAGAGAGTGAGAGGAAGAATGAGACAGGGCCTTCTGAGTGTGTGTGTCTACCAAAACATTTGTGTGTATCAACAAATCAGCCCTTCCATCACTACTGAGAATGCACCTATGTTGCCCTCAACAATCAGCCCTATAACCTTGCATGTAATGTCCATGTTTGGGGGGGGGGAGAGAGAGAGAGAGAGAGAGAGAGAGAGAGAGAGAGAGAGAGAGAGAGAGAGAGAGAGAGAGAGAGAGAGAGAGAGAGAGAGAGAGAGGACTTTCTTGCAGGTGTTTTTTACAGAGAGGGAGAGTGGGAGGAAGACATGGGAGTAACTGTTGAGGGTTCTTTTTTAAATTGTATTAAAAACGTCTCGTTAAAAAAAACTCTTTTTCAAAAGGCACCTTGTTAAATAAATAGAAAGGCAAATAGCATATGCTAGCAAGCAATGTCCATGGACATGCTATTTAGTAAACGTTAACATGCTTACACCCCTTAGTATCTACACTAATCAAACTCCAGTGTCCACTAAAAAAGTCAATAAACAGTATAAGATGGTAAACCTAGTATCTACATCAGAATACCAAAAGTACAATTTAGGTCACATGACAGTTATGCCTCATGATAGGCCATTACAAAGATTTGGGCATGGTCCAAATCTATGTGCCTAAACCATGGACAGATATCCACGTAGGAAACTTCCTCTGAAAGTACAAGCAAGGATATAAGAGAATCCAAAATATATACCCTGCATTGAGCATCCTATGGTAGATTTGATAAAACTAGACTGCACAGATAATTAACATCATATTGCTTCGAGAAAGAATAACACTAAATTAAAGTTTAGGGCATTTGGCGTGGTCCAAATCTATGTGCCTAAACCATGGACAGATATCCACGTAGGAAACTTCCTCTGAAAGTAGAAGCAAGGATATAAGAGAATCCAAAATATATACCCTGCACTGAGCATCCTATGGCAGATTTGATAAAACTAGACTGCACAGATAATTAACATCATATTTCTTCGAGAAAGAATAACACTTTAAATTAAAGTTCTCCAAGGAGGCAACATCAAAATAGTGAAAGATGCAAAGATGTCTAGAGATAATCACGTTGTGGCACAAAAAGTATCAATGAGTTTTTTGCTATTCAATCTGTACTACCCATGCCAAGAATTTGGTAATTTGATATGTTGTATTTCATCACAGAAGGAACATTACCTGCTGGCATGAGCAAGATTAGTGGAAGAAACTGGCTAGCTGAAGTAGGTATTACCTTGAGAGATTGTAGGAGATTTATACAAAAAAGGCATTGATGACTAAGTTGTCCGCTGCCACCACCACAGATGTGTTCCAAACCATGAGCAAACAACAGTGCTGACTTAAGCACATCAAGGAGTGTCGGGCGGGCACTACTCCGGAGAAACAAACAATTGTACTGACTGAAGCACATCAAGGAGTGTCAAGCGGGCACTACTCTGGAGAAAAGTCTTGCAAGTAGGCTTATCTCGCGGCCCATGACACTTAAAGATCCATGGGATCTTGTCAAGAAATGTGATGTGTGTTAGCGGATCGGACAGCCATCTGATCGGATTACCACTTAAACCCTTTCAGAAGTGGAGAATGGATTTTGTAGGACCATTCAAACCTCTGGCAAGGAGGATTGGTAACAAATACATCCTCATAGCAACTAAGTACTGCACTAAATGGGTGGAGAGGCAAAAGCCCTCAAGGATAATTCAGTTGCATAGCAGTAGCCAAATTCTTATATGAAAGCATCATGATGAGGTTTGGATGTCCTTTGGAGCTAGTAAGTGATCAAGGAAGACACTTCATCAATGAAGTAATTCAAAAACTGACTTAGCAACACATGATACTACACAAAAAATCAATTGTTTACTATCCATGCAAATGGTCATCAAGAATCTACAATTCCAGTGCTTAAGAGAATCCTCATAAAGACAGTTAATCAAAATAGAATGGACTAGGATGAAAAGTTACACTCTGCACTATGGGTGTTCTACACAACATACAAGGTAAACACTTGTTCACCCTATTCTCTTTGGTCTATGGCTTAGAGGTAGTAGTTCCAATGGAGTATGTTGTATCAAGCCTCAAAATATCCTTGACCGAAAGGCTCAATCCATAGGAATCAGTCAACCGTCAGATGCAACACCTCATGCAGCTAGAAGAAAGTAGGCTACACGGTGCATGGGTGGTAGATATCACTTAGAAAAGAAGAAAGAAATGGGTCGATAGGAAAATCAAGAACAAGTTCTTTTAGGAGGACAATAAAGTACTGTTATTAAATTCAAATCTTAGACCACACCCAAGAAAGCTCAAAATATGTTGGATGTGTCCCTATCACATAGTAGAATAATTAACCTCAGGCACATTTAGGCTGAAAACACAAGTGGCAAAACACTATCCAAGCCTATAAACGGATTCAGACTCAGGCCCTACATAGAAAGAAATGATAAAGTGCAGCAACCAATCGGTCAAGCAAGACATGAAGGCAGACACAACAGACCAATGCATGGTGGTGACAATCCCCATCTATACAGTGCAACAAAATGAAGACATGGGCGACATCAAATGGAGAGAGAATGCATGATGAAAAGAAAAGGGATATGGAAGCACTTTTTTGGGATAAAATCACATTTTTGGAGGGAAACAAAATAGGAGATACCAACAACTTTAAAGAATATATGACTAAAGTTTACAAGTACATGGTGGAAGCATGGATATCAAGTAGAATAACACATTATATGGTAAGATCCCTAATTTTGTATGTTCTTATGTTGTTTAGCGGTTCTTATTGAAAATAACCAATGTGCATATGATATTGTCACTTTTATTCTAGCACATTTTGGAGGCTCATGGCCCCTACTTTGCAAATCAGGGAAGCTCGACCCAAGACATGGAGCACTCACATTGGCAAGCTCGTTATGGGTTTTAGAAGGCTGCCTCGCATGATGGTGGAATCCATGAAGTTAGTGCATTGAGACAATTACTCATGTGTTAGTATAAGAGGATTGTAGTTAGGATAAAGGAGAAAGAAGCCAATGCCAATAGAACACATTGAATTCATGGGGCTTAATACTTTGGATATTGAAAATTATAAATCAGTGACTTGAATAAAATTTTGATTCATTTCAATTTATTCTTCTCTATCTATATTCATCACCTCCCAAGAATACTTTCAAATTTTAGACATTGAAAACATGGATATAATAGAGCCAAATCAAAAAAAGCCATACTCCAGAAGTGTCATTGTATTATATAAAAAACAATTTTTTAACAATGGATGGGAGTCTACTACTACTCCTAATCCTTTCGACTAGCATCCTCTAGTGCGTAAAGCTTTGCCCTCTTTTTGTAGATGGCTTGGCATCATCCTGCAATTGTAGAATTGGCAGAACTCTTGGTCTTTTGACTATGAGAAGATCCCTTTTGCCATATTCACTTAACATCTTGGGATCTCTGATCCCACATGTTATCCATATGCGGTGTAGGCTAAGTAATATTTGCTCCTTAGAGCATACACTCCCATGCCTTGCCCGAAGGTTAGCACCACTACCTGCTTCTCCAAAAGCATGATTTTGTCTACATTCCACCTGACAAGGTATAAACCAAGACATCTAGATAATGTTTTGATCACAAACAATGAGAATTCAGCTTTGTCCTTTGCAAACTTTTTGTGGAAGATAATGACCTGTAGAAATTTAAGCCGATTAATGTACTCACCCAGCGCGCTGAGTACTTTCCAAGTCCTCCCACTCATGATCATGACGTGCGCACGAGAAAATCATCCTCATAGACCACCAGCTACAAAATAAAGTTGTCCATAAGCCAACAAAACAAATGCAATATCTAGAAGCTTCATCACGATATTCAAAATTATTATAATCAAACCTTTTGATTCTCGTGCATTAACAAGTGAATCATTTGTGCATAAGTTGATTGATAACTCGAGAGCTTGGACAGTTGAAGACTCCTCTTTCCTTTGCAGACTATTGAGTTGTGTTAAGCATCTTGAAATTCCTCTTTAGTGGGAAGGTTGGCTTCATAGTGACAAGCATCCTTATACATCATGATAAAAATGAGTAGGAGTATGGTACTCACTATCCTTGACATTTGAATCTAGTAGAAGATACTTATCCACACTTGAATAGACAAAATCATCATCTTCTTCAAGATTGTGTGTGATGATGGAGAGACAATAGTCCTCCCCGATGTCAAACAAAGCTTGAATATTTGTTAAGAGAACATGCTGGTGGTCACCTATTGGAAACACAGGGAGGACTGAGGTTGGAATGTGCCCTGTTTCCTCTACCACAGTGGGCTCCTCGTCAACAACTCATAACAACTTGGGTGCCTTCTCTTCTGAGGGCATCAATATCAAACTTCTCACTGACTTCCCTCTCCACAACCAAGTCTATCTCCTCTACAACCTCGTGAACCTCATCATCTTCTACTATTAAAGGTTCCTATGACCTTTTATCATCTCCTTCTATTAAACCTTTCTCATCCTCAAGTAGCAGATGCAAATAGCAAATAAACCCATAGTGGTAGTCAACAAGACGACATTTGCGCTTGTGTACTGGGAACTTATGTGTCTTCTTCTTATCCCCCGACACCTTTGAAATATCCCTATTCACCTTATCTCTTGAGGATGTGGCAAAAATAAGATCCTCCACATGCACGTGCTGAATATTGTCCAAGATGACTACATCATTCAAATTTGTCCCCTGGTATTGCTTCTCTTTCTCTTGGAGATATGTGCGTCTAGACAAGATCATACTCTCAATGGAGATGTTGCAAGAAAACATACGTGAAATCTGAGGTTGAAGATGGTGCTGGCCAACTTTGTGAAGGAAATCGAACAATTTCTCATTGGGGGTTTCTTTAAAACCAGTATCGAGTTTGACCTCGATCTCAAAAGGATGCATCTACAAGCAAAAAATTGTTGGCAAAATGATTGTTAACTACACAACAAAATGAGAGAATAATGGAGATCTGTAGTTACAATGCAAAACGTCATTACAACGCGATTCACCGTGATGTTGGCGAGTGAAGCTTGATATAGCGTTGTGCTGAACCAAAATACACACGGTCTACGTTGTACATATATGCATTAGAAGCTAGTGATACTATAACTTTTCATTATCTACATTGAATTTTTTAATAATTCAATTGTTTTTGGCCTAATCCTCTCCAAAGTGAATTGGTGGCCACTATTGCTTCAAACAATAGTAGAACCCTCAATCCCTCAAGCCAAAGGAGAGCTTACAAGCTCCATGTAAGCTGATTTTCTTACTTTGTTTACGAATCTTAATGAAAAATCTATGGTTTTCTTGATTTTTATGTTTTGCAAATGATTGAATTAAATTCAAATGCTATGCCTTTGATGAAAAGGCCACCTCCTTCTCTTCTTTACATTCCAACCTTTCTTACATTCCAACCTTTCTTACATTCCAACCTTTCTTAATCCTAGAAAGATTAACTAAGTGATTAATTAAACTCTTCTTATTTTTTACTCTCTTGAATTTAGAAAATTATGTAGATTAGAGTTCTATAATTCTAAATTGGGTTAATTAAGTTAAATGAAGAGAGATAAAAAATGAGAAATGGTCAGCCATACAAAGGAGGTTATGGCGAAATTTTCCAGAATTTTGTGAAAAAGAAAGTTTGTTTGTATTTTATTCCAAAAGAGTAATTCCCACCATTTTTGCATCTAAAAGAAATATTCTAATTACTCCATGTACATATTCACTTATGAATATGCATGGATATCACTGATATTAATTATTAAATTTGATTTTTATGAATACAAAGATACATAAAGAAAATTTTTTATTACAAAAGTGTTATTCTTATTAAATTTTATTTCTATGCATAGAAAGATGCATAAAGAAATTTTTTTTATTATAAAAGTATTATTCTTATCAAATTTAATTTCTATGCATAGAAAGATGCATAAAGAAATTTTTTTTATTATAAAAGTATTATTCTTATCAAATTTAATTTCTATGCATAGAAAGATGCATAAAGGATTTTTTTATTACAAAATTGTCATTCTTATTAAATTTGATTTCTATGCATAGAAAGATGTATAAAGGAATTTTTTTTATTATAAAAGTTTTATTGTTACTAAATTTGATTTCTATGTATAGAAAGATGCAATAAAGAATTTTTTTTTATTATAAAAGTGTTATTCTTATTAAATTTGATTTCTATCCATAGAAAGATGCATACATGAATTTTTTTTAATTATAAAAGTGTTATTCTTATTAAATTTGATTTCTATGCATAGAAAGATGCATAAAGGAAATTTTTTTATTATAAAAGTGTTATTCTTATTAAATTTGATTTTTATGCATGGAAAGATGCATAAAGAAATTTTTTATATGCATAAAGAATTTTTATATCAAAATTAGAATTCTCTTAAATTTCATGCATAAAAATTTTTTATATCAAAATTAGAATTCTCTTAAATTCTATGTTTAAATTCTATGAGTATTTGATAAATGAATAATTAAATACTCTAAGAGAGAAATTTATATCGTTTTATATTCACCTGGATTGTTAAAAAAAATTAGAAAATCTATCGAGATTGAAATATTCAGATAAATGATTAATTTTTTCCTCATTGGAATTCGTAACTGATTTAGAAATTAGTTAAGTGAATATTCAAAGAAAGAAATTAAGTAAAATAGTAACTGAATTATCAAACCTTTTCGAGATAGATAGTTCAGGAAAAATCTTATCCGACTCGAACCTTGAATCAAATGTGAATGAATGAGATGTGATGACAAATGAATGAATGAGATGTGATGACAAATGAATCAAATGTGAATGAATGAGATATGACAAATGAATGGATGGATGGGATGTGATGTGAATAGATGTGATGAGATGTCATGTGAATCAGATAGATGTGAATGAATGGATGAGATGTAATGTGATGTGAATCGGGATGTGAATGAATGAGATGTGATGACATGTGAATCCGATGGATATGAATGAATGGATGAGATGTAATGTGATGTGAATCGGGATGTAAATAAATGATATGGGATGTGAATGGATGTGGATATGTATGTGAAAGAATGGATGTGGATGTGTATGTGAAGAATGGATGTGGATATGTATGTGAAAGAATGGATGTGGATGTATGTGAAAGAATGGATGTGGATGTATGTGAAAGAATGGATGTGGATGTGTATGTGAAAGAAGGGATGTGGATGTGTATGTGAAAGAATGGATGTGATGTAAAGAGATGTGATATGACATGAATACATGTGGATGAGAAGTGATAGATATGAATGTATGGATAGATGTGGGTAGTCATACATTGAACGATTGGATGGATGTGGATGAATGAGATGTGATGTTATGTGAATCAAGATGTGAATGAATGAGATGTGATGTCATGTATGTGAATGAATGATATGTGATGTGAAATGGATGTGATGTAAATTAGGATAGATGTGAATGTGATGGATATGAATGAATGTGATGTGATGGATGTGAATGGATGGAGGTGATGTGATGTGAAATGGATAGATGTGAGTGAATGTGATGTCATGTGAATCGAGATGTGAATGAATGATATGGGATGTGAATGGATGAGATATGATGTGATGTGAATCAGGATGTGAATGAATGAGATGTGATGTAAAATAGATGTGATGTAAATTGGGATAGATGTGAATGGATGATATGTGATGTGATGTGATGTGAATCGGGATAGATGTGAATGAATGAGATGTGAGGTGAAATGGATGTGATGTGATGTGATGTGGATGGAGGTAGATATGAATGGATGAGATGTGAATGAATGTGATGAGATGAGATGTGGATATGGGTAGATGCGAGTGGATGAGATCTGATGAGGATAAATGAGGAAAGATGTATGAGATGGAAAATGATGTGATGAGAATGGGAATACATATGAAATGAATGTGGATTGAGTAATGTGGATTGATGTGGAACAATGTGGAAAGACGTGAGTTTGTTATATGGAACAATGTGGAAAGACGTGTGGATTGAGTAATGTGGATTGATGTGGAACAATGTGGAAAGACATGAGTTTGTTATAGAAACTGTATTTATGACCTGTTTTTAAATGACTGTTTTATGTCAATAATGCTCGGGAAGCATTTTGACTCTCTTGTGAATGAGGTCGTGGAGACCTATCTGTTAAATTTGCAAAACAACGGGGCTGACGGAGAGTCAACGGAGGATGTCTCGTGTAACAAGGTCGGCTGAGATCTTGACCAACCTCGATTCAATTTAAATGGTGAGCTTCTGGTATGGTGGATGAGGGACTAAGGAAGCGGCCTATGAGTGAAGCGCTAGAGGGTGCTGACTATACGTGCTGACTATACGGTGCTCGGGCTCTGGGTTGCCGAGGATACCCACACGTTCATCGAGGAAGATGTTGGATCAAGGAGTAAGAGTTGTTTTCTGAATTCGGGCATGGATGTGGTTGATTGACCTTGCTCATCCTCAACGGATGAGTCCATGGCTCTTTTATATGGATCTATTGGTTGATCTTGTTGATCTTCAACGGAGATTCTATTTTGATTTTTATAAGTGAATATATTGTCGGGTACTATGAGCTAGGAATTATCGAAAAGGCTCTTGAGTGGACAGGTGGTGAGCGTTCTAGTTGCCAATGATGCCATAGGTACACCGATGAAGGAAAAATTAGAAATTAGGATTCAACTGGATATTTTGGAGGATTATGATCAGTGATACTATAACTTCATTAAAAGATTGTTTTAAAGACAACTGAATCTGTGAAAAAGGCAATTTCATATTGGGTGTGTAAATGGTGTGACTAGTAAGTTTGCATGAATATCTGACTAAGGGGCCTGGGAACTCTTTTCCCTGGTACCCAAGACAAAACCTAACCAAATTCTTAAGTGGATCCCATCACTACACTGGTTGGGCAGTTGGCTAACCCACGGGACTGGAAGGGGAGACTCAATTCTTTTATGGTACGATAGATGAAATAAATCCCGGATAAAAATTATTTTATGGAAAAGAACCAACGGTTGTGCCCCTCAATGAGGAAGAAAAAAGCATCGGTCTCCATGATCCAAGTGCAAGTCTTTTCCTTGATCTAACTATGGGACTTACGGGTTCGGTCAAATGAGTTCAGTTAGTTAAGGCTCTTGACTACGTTAGAGTAAAAATATCCTGGAGGAATCACCCGTTAAGGCTCTTGACTCAGTTAGTTAAGGCTCTTGACTACGTTAGAGACTACGTTAGAGTAAAAATATCCTGGAGGAATTGCCCGTGCTTTTCGGGCGAGGGATGTTTTTTCGGGTTCAGTTTTGGAAGAACCGAGGGATTAGTCTCTTGTCCGGATATGCATGGGCCAGGCCCCGAGTGAGGGACCCTGCCCCGCGTAAGAACTGCTACTTTCGTTGCTAGCACCCCAAAATTCGTTGCGTAGAGGGGACATGGATCTTTCAGTGTCTTAATGTCTCCCATGGTGGGGACAATGCATACAAAGCCTTGGGTATTTTACACAAATTATACACACTGTCTCTAACCCATTGTCTTATAAGTTTTATGTGGTTCCCACAAGTGAAACAAAAGAAGCAGTCATTCTTAGCAGAAGCTAGGTCCAAAATGTTACAAGTACAATCAACTCCGCTGACAACACAGCTACCCTCAAGCTTCCACAAACGGCAAGGTAACAATGATCCTCTGGGATGGGGAGTGCGTCGAATCCGATCATTTGCCCCCACCAAATGCTTCCACACATGGTACTCTCATAACTCCCATAATAACTAATAAGTCTTCCACTGAATTTGTTATATATCACCAGAAGTTTTCAGACAATGGAACTTTTCCATTGTTTGCAATCAAGAATTTTTCTAGATATCTTGGGGGCTATCCTATTAGATGGAATAACAACAAGATAATGCTGCTAGAGAAGAAAATGACTTTGCGAGTCTTCGATCAGGGGCTTGGCACTTACACCTTCAAAAGACCTTACCACACTTGACCTACATAGCATATGCACTATCATGCAAAATTAAGGATAGCCATTTGCTTAAAGATTTTGGAAAAACAGAGCTCTCCTCAGGTATTTAAAAAAAAACCTGCTCCAATCAAAGATCATGTAGACGATGAGCCAACTCCGAAAAGGAGAAGGGTTTAGTGATTTTTTAGTGATGATTCATGATACTCATCAATATTGTATATAATTTTGTTTGTAATTTTTACTATAAATTTTTATTTCTCTCATAGAAAGAGTATTACAACTCAGAAGGCATACTATTGTAAATTGCCTCGTGTGCTTCAGGGGAAAGTCGAAACATATTTTGACTATCTTGCACTGGCTCCATAGGAAACTTGCTCTGACCAAATTCTTGTATATGAAAATAGTTGGTTGATTATCCCAAAGCTCATACATGTCATCTCCTATGGATTTATACCAGTGTCCCTCCAACAAAATAAGTATTTTTATCAATCTTGCTCAAAGGGCATCACTTAAGTAATCATAATGTCTCGCATAAATGGAACCATGATTATCACTTGATGTATCAGCATCATTAGAATCATCATCGAATATGGGGACCAAAGTGTGGTATTGCCACATCTTTACATGAATATGGGGACCAAAGTGTGGTATTTCCACATCTCTACATACGACCTACTCTTGCATCTTCTTCAATTACCCTCCATAAAAGGAGCACAAAAGCATGGTAATCTTCTTGACCGTAGTGCAATAGATCAGTTTTAGAATATCCATTTACACAGTGCACAGACCGTGAATCTTTTACTGCCATACAATTCCACTTGTGGATTTTATTAATATCACCTTCCTTTACTTCCCAAAAAACATTGCTTACTTCCCTTCTTTGCTTATCATAAACTGTTGTTACGGTGCTCGAGCTCTAGGTTGCTGGGCCGAAGATACCCACACATGCGTCGAGGAAGAAAATGGAACAAGGTGTTAGAGTTGTTTTCTGAACTCGGGCATGGATCTAGTTGATTGGCCTTGCTGGTCCTCAACGGATGATTGGCCTTGCTGGTCCTCAACAACGGATGAGTCCATGGCTCTTTTATATGGATTTATTGGTTGATCTTGCTCATCTTCAACACGGAGAGTCCATCTGGGTTTTTATACGCGGATATATTTTTGGGTACTATGAGCTAGGAACTATTGAAAAGGCCCCTGATGAGTGGACAGGTGGTGAGCATTCTGGTTACCAATGATGCCATAGGTGCACCGATGAAAGAATGATTGGAAATTAGAATTCAACGTGGATATTTTGGAGGATTATGATCAATGATACTATGGTTTCATTAAAATATTGTTTTAAAGACACCTGAATCTGTGAAAAGGCAATTTCATATTGGGTGTGTAAGTGGTGTGACTATCTTGAAATTTGCCTGAAGCGCTGGCTAGGGGGCCTAGGAACTCTTTTCTCCTGGTACCTGGGACAAAACATAACCAAATTCCTAAATGGATCCTATCACTACAGTGGTTGGGCAGCTTGCTAACCCATGGGACTGGATGGGGTTAGGCTGGACTGATGGATCCCTAAAATGAGACTCAATTCTATTATGGTACGATAGATGAAGTAAATCCCGGATAGTCTTATTCTATGGAAAAGAATCAACGAATGTGCCTCTCGAAGAGGAAAAAAGTGTTGGTCTTTATGATCCAAGTGCAAGTTTCTTCCTTGATCTGACCATGAGACTTACGGGTTCAGTCGGATCAATTTGGTTAGTGATGATCTTGACTACATTAGAATAAAAATATCCTGGAGGAATCATCCATGCTTTCTGGGTGAGGGACGTTTTTCTGGGCTCGGTTTTGGAAGAACTGAGGGATTAGTCTCTTGTCCAGATATCCGTGGTGGGCGAAGCCCCGAGTGAGAGGCTCTGCCCTGCGCAAGAAGTGCTACTTCCAAGAAGCAAGAAATGTCAAAATTTTATGAAATACCAGTAAAAGATTGTAATTGTGTGATGAAATTCATACAAATTGATATTCAAAAAAAAATTCATAAATTGGTAATTGGGTCTTTAGATGGAAGTACCGCAATCATATGGAATCCCCGACTTGCTTGAGTCCTAGATATGATGGTATTTACCTTATAATTCCAATGACCGTGACTACCCGTATATACCGTGGGTATAACTGCATCTCTTTACTAACAATACATACGAGTAAATCTAAGACCTTGAAGTTATAAGCAAAAATGCTATTCAGAAGATGAATTCGAATGCTGATTGATATGATTTTAGAATTCAGGTTGAGAGTTGATGAGTTGATTTGGATTTTGATTGAAACATAATGATTCCTGAATTCTGGTTGAAGGAAGATAAGTTAAACAAAGCCGCAATGAGGATGAATGGGACAAATCCCAGTAATGATGCTAATACCTGGAATGGCAATAATGACTTCAGTAAATCACTACGAGATTAGTGGATTATGCTGATAGATTGCTGCTGTTTGACCTTTGACCTAGTGCCTTAAATTAAGGGATGACAAATTGAGAACCTGCATAACTAAAATTCTCGTAGAGGAATGTTAAGATGGAATTTTCAGTCTGATGGACCATTACTATGTTGACAATATGAATAAATTGTTCTCTGATAATGAGTTCTGTATGTTCTTCTGTTAGAAGGGATCTTTATCCCATGATTCCGTGGGGGGTTGACTAATTTAAAGAACCCCAAAATCAGTTGGATCTAAAGTCGGGATTTGAATTATAAATAAAGGGACTTAACAAGAATTTTCGTATTGATAGGATCATGGATCGAGGTCATCGTGGTAGGAATGATAACCCCCAACTTGATGAGGAAGAGCTCGACTTGGATGTTCTTAAAACTCTTCATAGATCACAGCCTGGACCTTTCAAGGGTGAAGGGAAAAACTTGGGCGAGGCTATGGAGAAGTGGAAGAAGCAATGGAAGAATATTTCGATGTCATTGGGTACAATGAGAAACGTAAAATGGCTCTTGCAAGGCTGAAGATAGTAAAAACAGCCAAAGTGGCATGGAGAAACCACTGCGAGACAAGCCGTCTAGATCAAAACACCCAGACATGAAATGATCTCAAAATTTACTTAAGGAAGAGATTCTGTCCTCCCGGCTTTATGGAAACCAAGATGAATGAATTCTTAGAGTTAACCCAAGGGAGCAGAACTATTGAAGTGTATCACCAAGCGTTCGCTCTTCTCCTCAAGTACTCCGCCACCACTAGATGAAGAACAACTGATGGCATGGTTCGTTCGAGGACTGAACGAACATTTGAATATCCTAGTGAAGAATGCCAAGCTAGTTTCCATGGCCAAAGCAGTGCGGATGGCGAAGGATTCTGCCAAGACCTTTGATGTCAAGGTCTCGCCGAAGCCAGCACCATCATCTTTCAAAAGATTTCTAGCTCCAGAAGGCTCCACTACCTAAGAGACAACAAAGTCAAAAAAGGTCCTTTTCTCGGAACTCAATCCCCTGGAATTCAACTTCAAAAGTTCCACCCTTGAATAAGGAAGTGAAATGCTATAACTGTCAAGGATTTGGACATCGCAGTATGGATTGCCCGACTCTTTTTGGATCAAGGTTTTTGGGGCGGAGAAATCAGGGACCAAGATTCCAAACTCTAGCTCCTTTCTTCCAGAGTAATCAGGTTCCTTTCCGTCAAAATTAGGGAAATCCTACAGGTAGACCCTCTGACCAACGCAAGACCTCCGCCTCAGAATAGGGGAAGTCAAAGAGAGATGTTTCCGAATCGGCCATCCACTTCCAAGGCAGTAACGGTGGAAGTGATTGAAGAAGAAGAAGATAAAAGAGATTATACTTAACCTACGAGATGAGGATATCTCGCGTTTTTTAAGTGAGGTAGGATGTAAGATTCCTCCCTCCAGCTTTTGAGGTGTAAAGGTGTAAGAACCTCCCCTTCTGTTCTTGTAATTATTCCTCTCTCTGAAATAAAAGAAAGATCTTGTTTTACCCTGTTTTGGCATAGAGAGAAAAATGTCTAGAGAGAGGTAATCCAAAATTGAGATAGTTTTGGATATAAAAATCCTCCTAGTGTCTAAAATGGTTTTCCCTAAAACAAAAATTCAAAAAGAACTTTCCAATGTGCATTTGGAACTAATTGAAAATGTGTATAAAGGATTGTCAAGATTTTCAAAAAAAAATAGATTATGGTCCAGTTAAGGTTCCTATGGACCAATAAGATTATGGTCCAATTAAGGTTCCTATGGACCAATAAGATTAATCCAAGTGTTGAGACGAGATAAATCCAAAGAATTAAAAAAATACCCAAAAATAAGTAAATGCTCACATAAGATGAAGAGTTGACTGAGTACAAAGTTTATTAGTTAAAAACTATGAGATATTACTAAAAAAATGAGATATTTTAGAATAATGATACATTTTTGACACCTTCGTAAGGAGGGGGGAGACTTTAAGGTAGGCGCCTATTTCACACATGTGGATGAGTTTTTAAATAAAAAAAATTGTGATATTTTTATCTCTCCTCTCTCCTGGATCAAACTGGATCAAAATGAGAGCTAAACTGGTCCAAATCTTATCCAAATTCAGCCAAACTAAAGCTGGAAAATTCTAGAACTTAGTTGGACTCAATTAGTGGCCTCTTTCACCTATAAATAGACCCTCATTCTTTTGTATTCTCATCTTTGAGCTATACCATGCCAGTATTACATTAAAATACTCATATTTTCTATTATCCCTTAAAAATCCTCTTCTTTTGGAGAGAGTGGAGCTTCTCTCTCTCTTCAACCATCCTTGGAGCTTTCCTCTCAACACACTAACCAATTGATTGGTTGGGGGCTTCTTCTAAGATAGAGAAGCAAGTAAAATCAAGAGGTAAGATGTAATTTCATGGTTTTTCTCTACTATCTCAAGCTTGAGAAGTTTCTAATTAAGTGTTTATAATGTAAATCAAGCTTTTCTTAAGAGTTGTAATGAATACTTAAAAAAAGTTTACATTTATGCTTAATTAGGATGCTTTTTATGTTTATCTCTCTCTCTCCCCAAAAGAATAGTCATTCCTATGACTAATTCTTATTTAAATGATGCTTCTCATTGATAAATTCTCAAGTCACAAATCAAACTCTAGGCTTGTGAAGCTAGAGGTTAAGAAAATGGCTTTTTATACTTTTATGCTAATAAAATTATGGTAATCTTATGATTTAAATCCATAAATTAGATTTAAGTCTAAAAGATAGTTATACTATCATAATTGTATTACTAAGTCTTATTCTTTTAAAAAATATTAAAAATTATCAGTAATAGCAGCGGAGCTATGGCAAAAATTTAAGAAATTAATACATAACTCATTCTTATACATAATGTGAAAAGAGGACTTCCTACCATATTCTAGGATTGAATATCCTAGGCTAAAAGAATGATTTTCATCAAATCCATGATAAAGTAATTTTTAAGGTTTATGCATAATTAAATAATTAAGAAAAGAGAAAATTTGATAATTTTATTTAAATGATAAAAGAGGAATTCCCATGACATTTGGAATTCAATCATTTAAATGGTAAAAGTAGAATATTGAATATAGTTCACTTGGAAAATTTTAGAAAGAATATGAAAATATCCATCGAGAAAAAGTACCTTTAACTAGGCCAAGCAATTGGCAGAAATTTAGAAAAAAGTCCTATCGGTATCAAAAGTAGAAAATGTTACTAAATGTGAATAGATGTGAATAAGATGAGAATACAATGTGATAAGATGTGAGTGGATGTGATAAGATGTGATGTAATGTAAATGAATGTGGATGTGGATGTGATGTGATGTAAATGAATGTGGATGTGGATGTGATAGGATGTGATGTGATGTGATGTGAATCGGGATAGATGTGAATGGACGAGATGTGATGTGAATGGATGTGAATGGATGCGATGTGATGTGATGTGAATCGGGATAGATGTGAATGGATGTGATATGATGTGAAATGAATGTGATGTGATGTTAATTGGGATAGATGTGAATGAATGAGATGTGATGTGAAATGGATGTGATGTGATGTGATGTGAATCAGGATAGATGTGAATGGATGAGATGTGATGTGATGTGAATCGGGATAGATGTGAATGAATGAGATGTGATGTGATGTGGATTGGGGTAGATATGAGTGGATGAAATGTGAATGAATGTGATGTGATGAGATGTGGAAATGGGTAGATGAGAATGGATGAGATGTGATGAGGATAAATGTGGATAGATGTGATGAGATGGAATATGATGTGATTGGATGAGATGGAATATGATGTGAGTAGATGAGAATGGAATATAATGTGATTGGATGAGAATGGAATATGATGTGATTGGATGAGATGGAATATGATGTGATTAGATGAGAATGGATGAAGGACGATGGGAATACATATGATTAGACGTGGATTAAGTAGTGTGGATTGATGTGAAACAATGTGGAAAGGTGAGAGTTCGTTATAGAAACTGTATTTATGACTTGTTTTTAAATGACTGTTTATGTCAAGAATGCTGGGAAAGCATTTTGACCGTCTTGTGAATGAGGTCGTGGAGACCTAGTCAACGAAGGACGTCCACGGTGGACGTCCACGGTCCGTCGAGGTCTTGACCAGCCTCGGTTCGATTTAAATGGTGAGCTTCCGGTACGGTGGATGAGGGACCAAGGAAGCGGCCTATGAGTGAAGCGCTAGGTGACCTGCAAAGGATCCTAGAGGGTGCTGACCATACGGTGCTCTCTGGGTTGCCGAGCCGAAGATACCCACGCGTGCATCGAGGAAGAAAATGGAACAAGGTGTTAGAGTTGTTTTCTGAACTCGGGCAATTGATTGGCCTTGCTGGTCCTCAACGGATGAGTCCATGGCTCTTTTATATGGATATGTTGGCTAATCTTGCTGATCTTCAACGGAGAGTCCATCTGGGTTTTTATATGCGAATATATTTTCGGGTACTATGAGCTAGGAACTATTGAAAATGCCCCTGAGTGGACAAGTGGTGAGCGTTCTAGTTACCAATGATGCCATAGGTGCACCGATGAAAGAATGATTGGAAATTAGAATTCAACCTGGATATTTTGGAGGATTATGATCAATGATACTATGGTTTCATTAAAATATTGTTTTAAAGACATGATACTATGGTTTCATTAAAAGATTGTTTTAAAGACAGTTGCATCTGTGAAAAGGCAATTTCATATTGGGTGTGTAAGTGGTGTGACTATCTTGAAATTTGCTTAAAGCATCATTTGGTTTCATTAAAAGATTGTTTCATAGCTGCATCTATGAAAAGGCAATTTCATATTGGGTGTGTAAGTGGTGTGACTATCTTGAAATTTGCTTGAAGTGTCAGCTAGGGGGCCTGGGAACTCTTTTCCCCTAGTACCTGGGACAAAACATAACCAAATTCCTAAATGGATCCTATCACTACAGTGGCTGGGCGGTTGGCTAACCCATGGGACTGGATGGGGTTAGGCTAGATTGATGGATCCCTAAAATGAGACTCAATTCTATTATGGTACGATAGATGAAGTAAATCCCGGATAGTCTTGTTATATGAAAAAGAATCAACGATTCTGCCTCTTGTGATGAGAAAAAAAGTGTTGGTCTCTATGATCCAAGTGCAAGTTTCTTTCTTGATCTGACCATGAGACTTACGAGTTCAGTCGGATCAGTTTGGTTAGTGATGACCTTGACTACGTTAGAATAAAAATATCCTAAAGGAATCGCCCGTGCTTTCTAGGCGAGGGAAGTTTTTCCAGGTTTGATTTTGGAAGAACCGAGGGATTGGTCTCTTGTCTGGATATTCGTGGATGAGGCCCCGAGTGAGAGCCTCTGCCCTGCGCAAGAAGTGCTACTTCCGCTCTGCTGGCACCCTGAATTCGTTATACGCGGAGCGGGCAGGATCTCTCAAGGTCTATCTGTAATGTAAATAAAATCTGGCATGTGGAGCTGGATGTGCTGATTCAGAACTTACAGAGGAATATCTCATAATTATGTCCCCATTATCTTGGTTGAGCTTCATGCATATTAGGGGTTATTCCCTAATGTGGTCTTGCTGGATGGAGGTGAGATGTTGGATTGAGAAGAAAAGGGCCCCTAGATTTGGGCCCAAAACACAGAGATGGTACCGTAAAGAAAAGCAAGTGGATCATACTTTCGTGATCTTTATTGAGAACCGGTTGGCATGTGTTAAGGTGTGGTCAAAATACGGAGGGCTGCTAGAAAAACAATCTCCTTGGGGCTGTACTATTGAGGCTATGATGGAGGCTTGTTTACTTTGCTGGGATATCAGATTTCTTGGGATCAATCCAGTTTTTTATGTGAAGATGAAAGATGGGATTTCCTTTGTAAAATTCTAAACGAGATCAAAAAAGAGGAGAGTAGTGTGGATGCTGGGTAATAGAGGTTGTGAGAAAGTTGGGTGTCAAAGTGGGTGTGATATATGTTGATGGTCTGACTTTGAATAGTTAATATATATACGTCAAGGTATAAGTAATCCTGCTTTCTGCTCGAACCCAAACTCGTTCTGTGCCTTTTTTAATAGCTCTTGGAAGTCCGGGTGTCTGAGATAAGAGACGGGGATGAGGAAGCGCTCCGGTTTCTGGCCCACGTAGATTGCCACGTAGCCTTTCGGGGGGCGACTATTGGTGGATTGAGCACGTTGAAGCGCCACGCCATCCATCTGATGTGGTGCATATTTGTGAAGGCTGGCCGAGCTCCATGAGCGCGAACGGAGGCCACGTGGCTGATGCAGAGGGTGAAGAAGGCGGATTAATCTGCTTGCTGAATGATGGGCAGGATCGTCGCCAGCAGCTGCGAGTTGCGGGGGGCTGCCATAGTGGCAGTGTGTGGAGACCTCGGCGTTACATATTGGTGTGTTCCATCACTTTCGGTTTTACACTTCACACTTTCCATAAAAAGTGGTAAGATAAAACATGAAATCAAGTTTCACAAGAACTCTACACCTCAAAAAATTGGAACTTAACTCTTACTTGTTCTTCAAAGGAGGATAAATACGAAATTCTTAAATTTATGGACTATGTTTGATTATTGATTGTGACAACTATCTCTCAATTAATTAGCCGAAGTGTGAGAGCTCACATATAATGCCACATGAAAAACATTGGCTAGATTTCAATCATTGTTTTGTATCAATGTAGCACCATGCCCTTGCCATAGGGTCTTAAGACAAAGATATTTTCAACTTGTCACAAATGTTGAGAACTCTTTAAAATCCAAATCATCATATAAGCCCAACTATGGTAGCATTTTCACTTTTTCTTTGATTAGACACACGCGTACATGTGCGCACACACATGCACATGCACACATATACATACATACATGTGTGTGTGTGTGTGTGTGTGTGTGTGTGTGTGTCACATATCTAAATTTCTATGTGTAAGGGTGTGTGTGTGTGTCACATATCTAAATTTCTAGGAAAATAGAATTAAAAGAAACTTGCAGAATTTGATTAAACTAAATAATTCATCAAATACCACATGTTCAACATATTCAATATTTGAGTGAAAAACAAATAACACTTAGCTCACAAAGCACGACTCCAAGATTGGGTGCAATCATCCCTCCCTCATGTGAGTGGCCTCTCCCCACACATGAGTATTTACGAGGTACTTTATATTAGGCCATAGCCTCCAAAAATACAAAAAGGTGCTTTTCTTGCATGACACTCTCTTATGCTCAAAATAGAGTGCCCATAAATTGAGGCTAGGGTTTAAAGCATATCACACTTTATAAAATATTAAAGTTCAAGTCTATGCTTGCTAAACTAAGGCTTTCCGAATAAATCAAAATGTGCACAAGCTAGCACATGTATATACAAAGCTTGTTTACAAAAATGGTATGGTGTGCCAAGTAATAAATATGTGGGAATTCTCCTCAATCTTCGGAATCCTCTTCACCTATAAAACAACCAACAACAAATTAATTTAAAAAAATTCCATTTAAAGGGTGGTTGCAAGATGAGGTTATCTAGTTTCACTTAGTGGGCTTGAAAACATGCATTTTTTTAAGAAGAATAGCCAATCTCTCCTAGTTAGCCAAGGAGTTTCACTTCAAGGTCTTCTAATGAAACATCATATGCAAAGTTGGGCACCTAAAACTATAATCTGATCGAATATCCAATAATTGTAAATCCCATTTTCTTTGAGAACCAAAATTGTATATACAGGCCCTATCGGAGGTTTAGACAGGTATACTCAATGTGAGTAAATTGCCTATAACTTTTACATTATTACTCATATGATGTTCCCACTTTGCATATCACAAATTCAAATAACATAGAGATTAACTTGATTTATTGAGTAATTTTTAATGTGTTTTACTATTTTTTATATTATTTAAAAGGCATTAGAATTGTTAAAAAACATACTATTTTGCCATCCCACCACATCTACCATTTAAAATGCTCAATTTGTATGGATCTAGTGATGATTAGATTGGGAAAGATTAGTAGAATGTGGGTATAAGGTAAAACTACAAATCTTTAACGGTTGGATTTTTGTAGATTTACTTTGGAAAATTTGTTATGACTGTTAGAGGCCCATTAAATCAATTGTAATTTAATTCTAAAAAATCAAATATTGAATCTTTCAATCTAAAAACTCTAGGTATCAATATGCTTGTTGCCATGAATTAATTTAAAAAAATTTGGCTTAATTTGAGTATGGGAAGGTCCATTTTCAATCCTCCTGAGTGAAAATTTCCATATTGTGTCCACTCTCCCTTTTCAAGTCTAAAACCAATCAGGACTAGTTAGGTTTGGAAATCTAGGCTTGGTAAACTTCAAAGCCTAGATATCATTCCATGTGTGAGGCTTGGGTAGGCACAAATCTTATATATGCATGCCACTTTATGTCCACATCAGCTTTCGAGAGGATCAACATAAGCAGCTTGCCACCTCACCTTGCCACCTCCACCCTCCATGTCAACATGGTCAACCTAGTTGACTCCCCACCTCATCATCCTAGTCATCATTAATGCCACCTCGCACTTGGTGACATGGCATGCCACATCATGGAATTGCCAAATCAACCATAATAGTGCCACATGTCAAGAAAATGCTACGTGTCATGCACGCATGTGACACATGGCACCTCCTTCCCACCTCCTCATTTTTTTTCAAAAATAAATTTTTGAAAAAGTTAATTTAGTAATTCAGAGAAATAAAATATAAAATTTTAAATAATAAAATATATATAATTTATTAATACAAAAGAATTTAAAATCACTAATTTTAAAGGATTATATCTTGAAATTAGATAAATAATATTATTTTTAAAGTTCATGTTATTTAATTTAAAAATAATAATTTTTTAAATTTCATATTTCTTAAAAATATTTATGTGTAGGATAAACCTTTGAATAAAAATTTAAAAAAATACATTATAAAAGAAAATACAGTTATATAATTATAAAACAAAAGATATATTTATATATCTAGTAATGATAAATATTTAGACTTGTTAATAAATATTATTAATAATATTAATTTTTAAGTGGATAATAGTTTGTCTTTAATTATCTTTATGTTTATCTTAATTATCCAATCAATCTTAGACAGGAAATCCAATGAGATTTGAAGTGAATAACCTATTTTTCCTATATAATCACACATCTCTAGTACTATCCCACACTTATCTCTAGTACTATCCCATCATTGAGCCTTCATAATTTTTACTCTCTTAGCTTCCTTGAGAATGGGTTCTTAAAGTCGTAGGAGTCGAAAACGTGATAGGACTAGACTTCCCCCTGTTCACCGAGTTCAAGAGGAGGAGAGGAAAAGGGTAGCTCGTGAGAGAAAGAGAGAGTGGAGAGCACGTCAACAAGCAACACCTTCCATTGGCGATGATCCAAGCCTTGCTCCTCCTCTTCCACTTCCTCTCCCTTCGCCCTCTTTCCCTCCCCCTACCCCTTAGTTTAGATAATCCACATGAACCCACCCTTCTTGAGCTCCACAAGAACCCACCCCCCTCCTTTGGGCACCCATAGTGTGGATAGGAAAGAACTATCAAAGTCAGGGGCACATCATCGTGCCCATGCAATCTTCCATTCCTATTTCAAAGACCTCACGCCTTCATCATAGGCATGCGTGCTTGATGCTTTGATCGATTTGCCCAACATGGCCAACTGCAAGGCGCTTTCTGACATTGGAGGTCGAAGAGAGAGGAGAGCTGGCATGGCGGTGCTACAAAGTGTTCGTCGTTCCTATACAGTTAACAACAAGAGCAACTCTACGGACGCTTTGGCTGCTCGACGAGCTATTGTGGCACCCTTAAATAGCTCCCAAATGAAGGGTAAGGTGAGTGCCACATCTCACATCCTTTCCATAGCACCACATGCACTTAGAGTTGGGTCTATTAGTAGACGGCAAAGTTTAGATGCCAATGAGGTTGGTGCTTTGTGGGCGAGTAGTGGCCGTGTAGCTAGGCATGATCGCCTACTAGATGAAACCACTAGAGCCTTGATAGAAATTTTTTGGGAGGAGAATTACCGTGCCTCACCAGTTTTCAAGAGAAAGCTTTGTGTAAGAGAGTGATAAGAGGAGTGTTCATTGAGCACGGTGCTTGCTTTCTTATTCTCAGTTTGTGGCATCGCATCCAGAGCTTAAAATTGGGCAAAGGTCATTTGCCTTGGTTTGTGAGGTACTCACGTCAGTGTGACACATGTTGTTGTTGCTACCATGTTGAGTTCAAACTTTTTTATGATGTGTTCCGTTCTCTTAGTGGGCATAGAGAGTTGCCTCGTAGTCCTCGTGATTTCATCCACTCTCTTTTGTGTGCACGCACGGAGGATGCTCAGTTCCATAGGTTGCCTTGTGTGGAGAGCAATTGCACATCATGTGGTTCACTTGCACATCTACAGATGGTAGATCTTGATGCAAGTGACCAGGAGATAGTCCCATGGCAACGTTATGAGTATGTGACACACTGGCTCCAGAGAGTGGTGGCAGTCCAGGAAGTTGCAGCTCGTGGACAAACATACACCATGTTGTCACTTCAGAGTCACTTCAGGGAGCAGATCTACCCCTATATACGGCACAGTCATTGTGCCAACAAGTGGCAAGATGTGCAGTTCAGAGCATGCCTGGTAGAGTTTCCTATTGGTGTGGTCGTCTCTGTGATTGATTTTGCGGAGAACTACACCTTCACACCTTTTAAGGAGATACAATCTGAGTATTACTTCTCAGAGCAGGTAATGGTTATATTTCATAATATTTGTTTCGTGTGAGCTATATTATTTATTTGATTTTTGTGTCCTAATCGTCTCTCTTGCTTACCTCACCAAGTTGCTATTATGGTCCACATTAGCTACCGACATACAGAGGCCCATGTAGATGGGATAGCGAGTACCTTTGAGGCCCGTGTCATTATTTGAGAGTATCATTTCTATATCAGTGAGATGATCGTTCACATGATGCACATTTTGTGCAACACTGTTTTCGTCTCCATGATGATTTTTTACAAGATTGTGGGATCACACGTGGCCAGCGATGGGTTTGGTCGGATGGTTGTGGCGCATAGTTCAAGTCATCAACGATAATTCTATTCGCTCTACAATGGTTCTCTTATATTCGCAATTAAACTAAATTCACTAGAACATCTTAAGGAAAACAATAACTAAGACTTTGTTTTATGGATTTATAGGTGGCATGTACAGTCTAGTATCTCAGTGATTTGGTCATTCTTTGAGACTGGTCATGGGAAGGGAGAGCATGATGGTGCGAGCGCGTGTGTGAAACATGCCCTGAGGCATCATCAGCTCTATGACAGGATGCTGAGTGGTTTAGAGATGCGGGCCACGTAGTCGAGTGGTGCTCCCAACATTTGTGTAGGAGTGCAGCATCATCGTATCCCAAACGTGATACTCGGATTGTCAAGAGATTTTTTGGCATGTGGATGGTGGCATGATTGACCGTAGAGCCTCCCATGATTGTGACACAGTACCTGCTGGCACCTTGGGCTTACATTCCATCATGATTGTGACACAGTACCTGGCACCTTGGGCTTACATTCCATGGCGGCCCCCACGATTTACACACGACGGTTTGCATGCTTCTATGGAGCATGTATGGATGGCGATTGGTCACATTGTGCCTCGCGAGGATGGGCAGATGCATGGATACAGACATTCCTCTCCCTCGAGAATCCTTCACATCCAGTGTTGAGCACACAAGTCCTACATTCATGGCCAACTATGATGACCTGACATATTTGCTACAGGAGGGTGATGTATTTGCTGTTATTGCCGGTGAGGGCAATAGTGAGGGAGTAGACTACTATCTGATGAGTTGCACTAGGCCAAAGTGCATGCTTGACCAGGATACAGTGGATGATCATGGGTTTTCTTTTGATGCCCATAGCATGATTATGGCAGGCCGGTTCTACCAGCAAATTCGACTTCATCGGGGAGTCTTGAATTCTAGGAGTGAAAGTGGGAGTTAGAGCCATTTCAGTTCTCTCATCTAGTGGTTGCTACCAGGCTCACTCTTGATCGAGTGTACAGAGCCAAAAACAGAGTTCTCGCCCTCGTTTTCGGCTTTGAGTGGATGACCATGAGAGCATTCTAGAGCAGTTGAGAGCTAGAGAGGGTGCTATTTACTAGATATCTATCTTGATAGTGACTAAACTGAGACTAGCTGGGTTAGCTCACTTACATTGTACTTAGATTTATTTTGGGAGTGACTAACCTCAGAATAGCTGGGGTAGCTCATTTTCGTTATGCCTTGATCTTTTGAGTTAGTGGCTAAACCCAGAGTGGCTATGTTAGCACACATTCTAATGTACTTAGTTGATGTTTTTATCATTATGAGTTTTCTCTTTATTGATGATCATTGCATTTTAGTTGATGTTCATAGTTTTTTTATTTTTTAACACTTTGGCTATCAAATTGTTTGTTGAAAATCACCATCATCATATTGTTTGTTGAGGGTGGGCCCCCCCCACATGCTTGCAAAGTTTGGTCCCCATCGGAGCATGTTTTGGTACGATGGTATGGGGAAGACTCGGATTTTCCATGGCCTCTTAAGCACTAAGAGACTTGAAAAATCCACACTGGGTGCTAATTACTAACCCAAACATGCTCTGATGGGGACCAAACTTTGCAAGCATGTGGGGGTGGGTCCTCCCCACATGCTTGTAAAGTTTGGTCCCCACCATCAGAGCATGTTTGGGTACAATGAAATGGGGAATACCTAGATTTTCCATGGCCTCTTAAGCACCAAGAGACTTGAAAAATCCACACTCGACGCTAAGCACTAACCCAAACATGCTCCGATCATGACCAAAATTTGCAAGCATGTGGGGGTAGGCCCCCACCACATGCTTGAAAAGTTTGGTCCCCACCATCGTAGAATGTTTGGGTATGATGGTATGGGGAAGACCCGGATTTTCCATGGCCTCTTAAGCACCAAGAGACTTGAAGAATCTGCAATGGGCGCTAATTACTAACCCAAACATGCTTCAATCGTGTGACCAAACTTTGCAAGCATGTGGGGGTAGGTCCCCCCCACATGCTTGCAAAGTTTGGTCCCCATCGAAGTATGTTTGGGTACGATGGTATGGGAAGACCCGGATTTTCTATGGCCTCTTAAGCACCAAGAGACTTGAAAAATCTGCACTAGGCGCTAATTACTAACCCAAACATGCCCCAATCATGACCAAAGTTTGCAAGAATGTGGGAGTGCCCTCCCCCCTCCCCCCCCCCACATGCTTGCAAAGTTTGGTCCCCATCAGAGGATGTTTGGGAGGATGTTTGGGTACGATGGTATGGGAAAGACCCGGATTTTCCATGGCCTCTTAAGCACCAAGAGACTTGAAGAATCCGTACACTGGGCGCTAATTACTAACCCAAACATGCTCTGATCTTGACCAAACTTTGCAAGCATGTGGGGGTGGGCCCTCCCACATGCTTGCAAAGTTTGGTCCCCATCGGAGCGTGTTTTGGTACGATGGTATGGGGAAGACCCGGATTTTCCATGGCCTCTTAAGCACCAAGAGACTTGAAAAATCTGCAACCGAGTGCTAAGTACTAACCCAAACATACTTCAATCTCGTGACCAAACTTTGCAAGCATGTGGGGGTAGGTCCCCTCCACATGCTTGCAAAGTTTGGTCCCCATCGGAGCATGTTTGGGTACGATGGTATGGACAAGACCTGGATTTTCCATGGCCTCTTAAGCACCAAGAGACTTTAAACATCTGCACACCGGGCTCTAATTACAAACCCAAACATGCTGCGATTGTGACCAAACTTTTCAAGCTTGTGGGCATGGGTCCCCCTCACGTGCTTGCAAAGTTTGGTTCCCATCGGAGCATGTTTGGGTATGATGGTATGGGGAAGACCCGGATTTTCCATGGCCTCTTAAGCACCAAGAGACTTGAAAAATCCACACCGGGCACTAATTACTAACTAAGACATGCTCTGATTGTGACCAAACTTTGCAAGCATGTGGGGGTGGGTCCCTCCCACATGCTTGCAAAGTTTGGTCCCTATCAGAGCATGTTTGGGTACGATGGTATGGAGAAGACCCAGATTTTCCATGGCCTCTTAAGCACCAGGAGACTTGAAAAATCCGCACCGGGCGCTAATTACTAACCCAAACATGCTCTGATGTGAAGACCAAACTTTGCAAGCATGTGGGGGTGGGCCCCCACCACATGCTTGCAAAGTTTGGTCCCCATCGGAGCATGTTTGGGTATGGCCCAAGAAGCCCAAGAACGCCAAGAAGCGGAGAGATTACAAAAAGAAGCAGAGGACATGGAGGCAGCTGAGAGAGCAAGAAAAGAAGCCGAAGAGACCGTCAGAACACAGGAGGAGGACGAGGCAGCAAAGAAAGCACAGGAGGATGAGGCTGCCAAGAAGGTGGAAGAAGATGAGGCAGTTAGGAGGCGGAGGCAGATAAGAAGGCTGTAGAAGAAGCTCAGGCCGCCGCAAGCAACGAGAGAAGATTAGCATTCTTTGCTGCGGAGGAGGATTGGCTTAACAGAAAAGCTCGCGGATTTGTTGTTGCTGACCTGCGAATGGCCGGATATGAAGATGACACAATTTTGGAAGCGGCTATACAAAGTCTTCGAGCAGAATATACAAAGAGGAGAAATGAAGACACAGTAGAAAGGGAGCACCTGCCGAGTAATAGGATTCTGAATGCAATGCTAGACAGAGTCTTGGCTCGTGCACTTGGTAAAGGAAAGAGAAAACTCTCAGCTGAGGAAGTAGAAAATAAGAGACAGAAGCTTGAACGAGAAGCCAGGGCAGCAAACACACGGAGGCTTCGTGAGGAAAAAGAAAGGAAAGATGAAGAGGAGCGAGTAAGGAAGGAGGCAGAGCAGAGAGCAGCTCAGAAGACTCCATCTGCAAATGGAATAAAGGGATGTAATGCATGAAAAATATGAGTAATCACCATGTAAACATGATGCCTAAGTGTGTTTAGTCTCTCACCAAGAGAATGGAAATAGCCTTCCACCCACAAGCCAAGAGAGAAGCCATGAGCTCCAAGCCATTAGTCTAAGGTCTCCAACCGTTGTACAAGCATTTGCATGAGGGTGTCATGGTTAACCGCCGCTTGTGTCCCTTGAGAAATTTGATTATGTACATTGCCCCCATTGTCTTCATTGATGAATGCATCCCTTGCATCCATATTACCTTCCATGTCCTCATCATCAATGATCATTTCTTGCACAACATCCCCACCCTTGCGTGGTCTTCCCTTCGGCATAGTGAAGAAATGCAAGATGTTGGTAGAATGCCCAAATGATGTCGAAATTGGACAAAAGAAGGTTCTATGGGTAGGTAATGGTGTCTACTATCCTCCCAAATGAACACAGTAAGAATTAGGTGTGGGCAAGTACTCTCTGTTTTAGGGTTTGTGCGGGACAGCTGAAAGTAGTAATTTGGCTCTAAAACGCAAAATATATGTCGGAATTAGGATTTTGATGGCTCTATAGAAAGCTAACGGAAGATAGAACCTACCCCTAAAAGCATTTTGATTCAATCAAAGTGGAAGTATATTCTATTTGACTTTGACCAAAAAGTCAACATGACTACTTTGACCGAGATTGTGATATCCGATTAAGGGGTTCTATGGCTCATTTGAAAACTCTCAAGGAGTAGAATAGAGTCGTGTAATCACTCGGACCTAATCCCAAAAACCCTAGGACTGAATTAGGGTTTTGTAAAATCCCAGAAATTCCCAAAATTCGGTCCCAAAGCTCAATCCGGCTACAAATGATTGGTGTTTCTCCCCTTGGTAGTTGTGAATAACTCTTCAAGTGTATCCATGGGGTAAATCTCCAATCAATAAGCTTGTTTTGGCTCCCTTGTTGGAAAAATTCCGCCAGAGTCTCCTTTGTAATTGGAACCAAATCTCAAATGAAAATGCAACTTCTCAAATCACAATGCAATACTCTTTGTATCCCACAATGTCATGAAAGATCATATGCACTCTTTGTCCATCAAAGCATTTGCAATATCCACACAATATGACGGAAAAGGGGCCCCATTGCCCAAATGCATCCACAAAGTCGATGGTGAGGATTGTTGAGGACGCGCGTTGAAGCTTGCCGATCTCCCGGCCAAGCTCTTCTCACCCCTTCACCGAGTTTTCCTCCAAGGTGAAGGTTGAGGCCATTTCTTCACATCGGTGTACCTAATCCCCCTTTGTACCGCTTTACCAAGCAATCACGGCACAAAGAGTTCAAGCCATTCTCCCCTTGGCCTCTCCAACCAATGCCAAGGTACCCTCACACATTGCTAGATTCTATAGAAACTTGAAGTGGTAGCAATGGTGAGTGTAGGTACAAAATGATGTGGATAATATCAAATGATAGAACAAGTTTGTTGGCTTACAAGTATTGAGCATGACTCATGCCCTTTTACAATTTAGAACTCATCAATAAAGCATGGACTCATGCCTCAATCCATCATCCAAAAGCTCCAACACAAACCAACAATTCACAATGCCCTCACCATGGCATTTGCATAAGCACTTGTTAACCACAATCAAGGCATTTGCAATTGCATTCCAACAATCCCTTTCACATCATATTGACAAATGCATGCTTCCAAAACTTATGCTCTCTTATGCCCATGTGTAAAACATAGCATTGGCATGGCTATGTATAGCATCCATAGTGTCCATATGGCATCAAGATGAGCATGAGGGACTCCAAAAACATTGCATAAACTTGCTATTCCATCAATGGCATGCCAAATGAGACATAATGAAGAAAATCCTCCAAAATGTGATCTATGAATTGGCCAAGCTCATGTGGAATCAATTCCTTTCACCATTTCCATCAATAATGCATGGAGAAGCAATATTGGCATGTGAATGGTCAAGCTTTAATGGTTAATTTCTGAAAATTAGGGGAGTTTGAATGTGTCCAACCCTAATCCATTCCCAAGCTCCACCAAAAGCTTCAAACTTGCAAGAAATTGATCAAACCACTCACCAATGTCATCCGGAAAGCTTCAATGGTAGAAAATGTTGAAGAAGCCTCTTGTTGAAGAAAAACGTAGCCTCTTTTTGCTCCCTGATTTGCAGCCAAAGAACACCATTTCTCCCTCTCCATTGGCCATGAAATGCTCCCCAAAATCTCACCAAAAAGGTCTAAAACACTTAGCAATCCTTCATAAAGCTTGTGGCTAAGCTTCATAGCTTGGAGGAGGCATGGAAGAGGCGACAAAAATCAACGAAAATCAGCCCCAAAATTCAACGTGGAAGTGAAAATTCAGCCCCATTGCTAGTCTCCATGCTCATTGAGAGAAGAAATCACCATAATATGATGCTTGCAGCAGCCATCTATGTTGAGTAGAACTTGGCAATGAAAGCTCAACTTTCAGCCATGGAGAAAGGTTCACAAGCTCCCAAATCTTGAGAAAAAATTTGCAAGAAAGAGGCTCAAATGAAAGATCTCAAGAAGCTCTACAAAAACCCTAAGGTTTGGCATCAAAACGGGTAAAGGAAGAGCATCCCATGGCTATGGAAAGCTTGAGGAAGAAGAAGATGATTACTAAATGTGATTAGCAGAAAAATTAATTGCAATTAGTCACTTGCCCTAAGTTTTGGCCCGACTGTCCCAAATTTTTGGTCTAAAAATGGTAAAATTGGCCAAAATCACTCAAAATTCAAGCAATTTCCATGAAATGCTCACCATATCCATGAGATTAAGCAAGATTAGAGAAGATTTGTCAAGAATCACTCAAGGATTACAAGAAAATGAGAAAAAAAATTAAAAGAAACTCAAATTTTCAAGCAAATTTTCCCAACAACCCATGCATGCCCATGATCAAAATCAAGAGCTCTGATACCAATTGGAATGAAGGGATGTAATGCATGAAAAATATGAGTAATCACCATGTAAACATGATGCCTAAGTGTGTTTAGTCTCTCACCAAGAGAATGGAAATAGCCTTCCACCCACAAGCCAAGAGAGAAGCCATGAGCTCCAAGAAACATAAGTTTCCATTTCTAAAAATGATCATCAAAAGTTACAACCATGGTCCAAGTCCCCTCTTTTATACATGGACTTGTCCCATTATTAACCCTATTGAATAAAGTTCCTACTTTATTACAGCAAAGGCAAAGAAAACTCCAACACCTGCAAAGGCTAAGAAGGGGAAAACCATTCCTAAACGCACAGAACCCCCTTCCGATAACTTCCAAGAGCAGCGACAAAAGTTTAAAAATGACACGCCAGCTTGGACTCGCCACGCGCAAGCACCATCGCCCCCAACAATGCAGAAGAAGCAAAGGTGGAGACCAGGGACAGTTTCCCTTAGAGAAATTTGCAAATATCAGAAGACCTGCACACCAATTATTTCGAAGGCACCTTTTGGGCGTCTCGTCAAAGAGATTATCCACAACCAGCGCCGGGATGTCAATCGTGTGCAAGCGGCGGCACTAGGCGCTCTGCAACAAGGTGCCGAGGATATTTTGGTTTCGCTTTTCCAAGACGCGGTTTTGTGCATGGTGTATGCAAAACGTGTCACTTTGAAGCCATCTGATCTTCGTCTAGCTAGGCGTATCCGTGGAGAGGACGCTCTCTTCCACTAGATAGGGGAAGCCTTTGTAATGCAACAAATCCGTGTTTTGTAATCTCAATTTGATTAATGAAAAACCATGTCTATTTTCAAAAAAGTTATTTTCTATTGCAAGTGATTGTCGTCTTGTCAAGGTAATTGTAGTCTTTTGCATGTAATTGTTGTCGCTACGTACATTCGACCTCATGTGAACGCTCGTCTGCCACCACCCGTCCGACTTTGGCTCGACTCGAGGGGCCGATTTCTCCTGCGTATGGCCCCAAAAGGGTAGATCAGATGTGCGGGGTGCGCCGGGGCCGCCGGGGGGGGGGGGGGGGGCGGTGGTCGCGCCGTGGAACCTATGCCACGGAGCGACTTTTGCCTGTTTGACCTGGTCAAACAGGCAAAAGTCGCTCCGTGGCACACAGGTTCCACGGCGCGACCACCGGCCCCCCCCTCGGCCCCGGCGCACCCCGCACATCTGATCTACCCTTTTGGGGCCATACGCAGGAGAAATCGGCTCGTCGAGTTGAGCCAAAGTCGGACGGGTCGTGGCAGATGAGCATTCAAAAAAATTGATTGAAACATCATGACAGGACACGACAACAACATATAAACACATCAAGAAGATAAAACTTAAAATCAGCTCGAAAAACATCTTGATGTCATTAATTGTTTGATTTTCACAAAAGGCAAATGAGTACATTGGATCTAGCCAACTCGCTTGATGAGCTTGGTGAAAGCCTCGTGGGTGAGAGTCTTTACTGATGGTTTGTCACCAATGCGTTCGGCTTTCTCTTTGGCATCAGTGATGCCTTGTCCAAGGCTAAGGCCACAAAATCCTAGGAAAGACCCTGCACTTTTATCACCAAAGCTATAGATAGTTGCTTTCCTATTTACAAGAATACATTTATGGGCATTTTGGGCTATAGGGGCTTCAGACAGGATGGCGCTTAGGGCTCTGCACTTCAAAAATTCAGCTTGTGCATCATTTGAAAAGTCATTGTGAATCACGCGAAGCATCTCGGCATTGAAGCTCAGGATGTAGTGCCATAGCGCAGCATCTTTCCCCTCCACCTCCTTTCGTGCTCCACCTCTTGCGGTCTACAAAGTAGATAGAAGAATGAGTTGACTTCAAAAAATTACAAATTAAGAAGGGAAGAAATTGGGTGTACTACCTCAGTGGCATCATCATGATCCGCAAGGTCTGCATCACTAATATTGATGCTCCCGAGGCTGACGGAATCCGAAGTGGCAAGCGGCTTGTGAGGGGCAAAGCTAGTTTCTGGCACACTCTCGTAGAAATCCTTGCACTGGGATATTTGTACAAGAGTCTCTGCCACAAGGGACTCTATTGAGGCATGATTTTCCGGGAGCGCAAGTACCTTTGTGACATCTGCGGAACTGAAGTCAATGCGGATGTCATCATCTTTGGACGGCTGTTGTGTGTCTCGCATGCCCGCGTACATAGCAATGACTGAGAGAGTTTCATCCTGGTGCAGCCCAAGGACATGGGCGATGTCATCCAAAAATAAGAACTCTACACCTTCTACTATGATGGGGTGTAGAGTTTGCACTTCGAGCTTTGGAACTTCATCCATGACATCGTCCCCTTCGATGTCCCGTTTCACAGCCTCAGCTTACGGCTCTTCTGCCAGAGTCACAAGTGCAAGAGATGCTTCTTGCACTGGGGTGACAATCTCCTCCTTTGGGTCAGCTTCCTTGATCAAGAGATAAGGTGTGGCTTTCTTTGGAGGAGTGGCCTTCCTCTTTCCCTTGCTTTTCTCTGTTCCCTCCAAGATCAGGAGGGCAAGAGTCATGTTCCACCTCAAAAAACTTGTGCCGATGTTGCCCATTCAAAGACCTACCAGGTTATCTTCTTCCTCCTCCCTTAGATATGTGCTACTAAGGCCTTTGAGGAATCTTGCAAGCCTGAACCTGAAATTTTTGTCCGCTTTGTAGGTATGCTTAATAAGATCCACAGGCACCCAAGTCCCCTCCTCGTCTTCAAAGTTGACACAATATTCAGCCATGTATGTGTCCATGTAGCTAGTGAACGCCCCAAACACGTCATTATGGAGTTCGGCGGTGCCTTCCATGTCAATAGATGTCTGAAAGATGGGTGCAAGCTTCTCGATCAAGTGACCGAGGTCAAGCTTGTGCAATTGAGATAGGAGAGCTTGGGCGGGGGTGGCCATGCTTGAGTAGCGAAGAAGGCGAGGGGACCGCAAAGATGCCGAGAGTGAGGAGATGAACTCAAAGTGGCCAAAAGTGACTTATAAAGAGGTCTTTAAAACTTTTTTTATGTTTAAAAATTCACTTAAAACCTCCAAAAAAATAAAAACACGCGACATAACTTAAAAGTGCACAAAATTGAACGCAAATTGCGAGTAGCCAAAATTGTTTTGAATTAATCTCTCAAAATCTGTTACATAGCTTGCTTGATATGGATACATCTAGGGAAGGGAATGCTTTTACAAAAGTAAGATGCCTCTTTCCTCTTACGTAGAGGTGTGTTATCAATCACAAATGAAAAGTCACCTTTCAGTGCAAACCTAAGGCCTAAGTACTCCCTTAGGTTCGCCATATTCCAATCAGCATTTACTACGATATCCCACACATCAGCTTGCGTGCTAACATGTACATCAAGCTGTTCTGCATCGTTGATGTCCGAATCGAGTGCTTGCCATTCGCCTCCAGTCAGCTTCCAACGTCTGTAAAGGAAAGATAATAGAGAGTTGTTGCTTTCCAAGCTGGTACCGAACGACCATCTTCTCCGACACCACCATGCACTTTATCTTGTCACCCTGATGTTGAATAACCTTCAAATCCCACGAAGGTGGCAGAAAGGCACTCATTACTGTGCCTCCCTTTGCAATCCACATTGTAGGAGTCCGGTGAACATCAGCCTCCTTGAACAAAAACACAAACAAATGTAAAGGCATGAAGAACGTGAGAGTCGCACGATGTGACCCATAGGTGCACTTCATTGCATTGCACACATCAATCTCAATCCGACGTCTGGTTAGTGCAACCAAAGTATTGTCGGGCTTTGGCCAATCATGGTCCGTAAGACTTGGTGTAGGGAGCCTCCGTAGAGTCCCAAAACCATCTCTTGACGTGGGTACAATATACTCTGCATGAAAGAAGAAAACTGAGCGCTCTAAAAGCTCTGATGCCGAACAACCAGTATATAGTAGCTTGCCGATTTCAAAGTGGTGTGCCTCAAAGGTTCCAGAAAGGGCCTCTAAAGGCTCCCATTCCACAAATGTCAACGGAAAGATGTCTGCACAGAACATTACAAGAACACACTTGAAAAAATCAAGCTTCCGTAACATGAAATGATATTAGCATGTCTCAGTGCAGCCCATAAAACAAGAAGCACAAATAAAACTTACAATTTACAGGAAAGCGTTTGTGATTGGCATTGTCGACACGGAGTTGCGATGTAGACGTGTTGGATCATCACCTGCTTGCTTCCATCAGCCCCCTGCTTGAGATCCACTATGCGACCCTTCCAATGGTGTGACTTTAACCCTATGTATCTACGAGAGACTTTGTGGGCTCCCCTTGTGCTTGGACGCATCGTCACCCACATTCCTTTTGCAAAGGTGCTTGTAACCCACAAGCCAGTGTCGTCTTGTTCGTTGCTGCTGCTAAAGGACTCCACCCTTGAACGAGGTCGGCGACTCATTGTGCTTGGCTAACCGATTAAGCTAAATGCTATGAAGTTGTAGGTGTGTGAGAAGATCTCTGCAACCTAATGCTAGCAGAGCATATAAGCTGGCAAGAGAAGTCAAGAATGTGTATAAGCTAGCAAGAGGAGAGTGAAGAATATGTGCAAGCAAGAGAGGATGGACTTGATGGGAAAAAAAGTGGACTGTTTTCCAAGCTTTCCATAGCCAAGAAGATCTCTGCAACCTAATGCTAGCAGAGCATATAAGCTGGCAAGAGGAGTCAAGAATGTGTATAAGCTAGCAAGAGGAGAGTGAAGAATGTGTGCAAGCAAGAGAGGATGGACTTGATGGGGAAAAAAGTGGACTGTTTTCCAAGCTTTCCATAGCCAAGAAGGCACAGAAAGGTAGATCTAACTTTAGGAGGGAAGGGGAAGGCAGAATGGGGAGGGAGGAGGCCAAAAAAAGACTCTTTTAGTTAGAGAGAGACTCAAAACCGAATTGCTAGTTTTAGAGAGAGGAAGAGGGAGTGGGGAGAGGGAAAAGTAGCTTTAAATGAGGGATAATGATGGGGGGGCGTTTTTGGCCCTAGCCCACTTTTTGAGGTGGGGTCATTTATGCCAGTTTGAGCTGTCTTTATTAAAAAAAGGTGAGAAATTTGATTTTATTGAAAGATTTTGCATTTTTCAGCCCAATTTCTTTTAAAAAAATGGTATGATTCAAGTTTGACCCCTACATATTAGGGGCAGGGAAACCCAACATTTTTCTCCACATGGCCTTCTCCCATTGCACCACTCCTTAATGACTGTCATTAGGCTTGGGGCAAATTAAAGGGCCCAAGAAAACCCCACACAAGTCCTAATGCTCTACTGCTGATCGACATGCACGTCAAGGCTACTGTGCACGTCGAGGAGGGTGTGCTGGCTACGGGGGTCATCGAATATTTGCGGGGAGGTCTGCCTCAAAGGTAAGATCATGAAATGGTGCCGATGTACTCGGGAGCTCACGAGTCCCATAAGCTGCTATAGCCCTCTCCCTCAACCGAGGTGCCACTAGGACTAGCACCACCCATATGCTCTTATGCTGTGATCTAGCTCTCGTGTGAGTGAAGGACTCTCTGGTACGCATCAAACTCGTGTGCCTTCCACTCAATCTCTGGAGGCACCTCAGGCTCTTGATCTCTATCATCGGCGGCGTCGAGTCCCAAGTCAGTAAGCTGAGGTAAAATCAAGAGGCTTTCCAGTCCTAGCATCTACTCGAGCAAAGCCTGGGTGAAGATCATCAATGCCCAAAACTCTGTATGTCGCTAGGTCGATGCGTGCGCGGCAAGAGGGACATGCTGAGAAGTGTACTAGCTCTTGGGTGATGCAAGACAAATGGAAAAAATGTCCACATCCCAGAGCATATCCACCAGTACTGTCAATCTCCTCGATACAGAGAGCGCAACAGGCATCACGGAGGAATGGTGGTGCATCCTGAGGGAGAGGTGGTCGAAAAACCTCTGTAAACAGGCCGTGGATATAGAGGCAAGTAAGGCACTGTCACGTCTGAGAATCTGCGGAACTCCCGAACATGCAGCATCAACTGCTCTGCCCTATGCTATGTAATCTAATCCATAATCATGTGCTACTGCGCCTCAACTCTAGAACTCTCTACCTCAGTCTGAGCCTACGCAAAAAGTAAAGCATAAAAATAATTGATTAGTCTCTCTCATTAGGTATTACTAAAAAAATTTCATAACTTAGAACCTTAATTATAACTCTTTTACGTACAAGAGAAACTTACCTGCTGGATGTCAGACTCTCTCGCATGCCATGCCTCTGCAGTAGAGCTGCCTCTGTCGTCCACAATACAGCTCTAAGGCGGTCAATCTCCGCTCTTGCCTCTACCAACTCCTAAGTGAGTCTCTCAGTTGTAGGTGTGGGACCCTACGTGACACAATCAACCATGCCGCTCATGTAAAAATATAGAAAAGTACATATAAACATGTAAATAAATGACTAAAAAGACTTAAGAAGTAATAAATGTGTAAATACCTCGACATGTGTATCGTGAGAACAAGCGCACCACGTGTTGGATGCTCTTCGTGGTACTCCGTACGTCGATGCCAACCTGGGTGCCAAGAGCCTCGACCCCGTCGACATAGGCACAAACGCCAGATCTGTAGTAGGAGCTACACGAGAAGGGCTGGTGGAGGCCGCCTACCCTGGTCCCTGGAGATAGCCTCGGCCTGCACCACCACCAGGCCGATGGCTAGTGTAATCCACCTCCTCCCCTAAGACAAACTCCGCATATAATTGCTTTGCGAAGTATATGGGAATCTGGCGGTTGTTCGGCATCCTCCCATATGTGGCAACATATCGACTATAGATATGTGCTGCCATACGAGGATGCGAACACCGCGAAATAGTAAGGGGCTTGCCTGCCCCGAGCCTCATCCCACGGCTATCAAGGAAAATATCTAAGTAGGCTCCATCCCGAATCGGGACCAAGATCACAGACGTGACGATATGTCAGGCCATGTGACACAGGAGCAGTGCGATGGTGGGCTATCCACTCATTTACATAAACAATATCGTGAAGGCTACGAAGGAACGATAGCATCGCCTCTCCAAGTCTGCCCACGATATGTAATGTAGACGGTGTGTCTCTACTAGTACTCCTACGGATAGCCACTAACTCGCAGTCTATCTCCATGATGAGGTCCACAATAGACGAGCGGCCCTCCTCGCATGACTCCATGCTAAAACCTAAGCCTAACACAAACGGGCAATGTGTAAGGTCCAATGCTTAGTGCTAAGTAACACTAATGAAGCTATAAAACAATGCTAATGGGCCCACTAATGCTAATCCAAATCAAGAGAGCAAGGACAGTGAAAACGACTTGTGACAATGAGGCAAAAATTAAATCGGTTTTATAACCTCGAACATCATGCACTTTAGGGTTTGCAAGATGTACGCTCCGGATTCTAGGGTTAGCCAAGATGTGCACTTAATTTTAGGGTTGGTGAAGGATCGATGGCTGCAATTTGAATTCAGTATCTCGTTCGAGGTACATGGACGGCTTAGATTTTAAGTCATTACCACAATTGAGGTATGTTTGATAGTCCAGATTCATGTAATACCTCGATCAAGATATTTAAATAGCTAAGATCGCATCTTCAAATGTGCGCAAATGGACGGGTCGGATTCTATAGATGTACCTCGTTCGAGGTTTTTAAACCGTCTCGATTTCATCTCTATACCTCGAACGAGATATGTGGATGGATGAGATTGCATCTCTATACCTCGAAAACGAGGTATTTCAATGGTCGAGATTATATTTCAATATCTCGTTCAAGATATGTGGACGGTGTAGACGGGCTGATTAAATATGCTGAATGTACATTTGAGTGGGATGTCTAGGGAGATCTACCATGGCATTGATGTGGATCCAAGTGGCATGAATATCTCAATGGAGATAGTGTGGTAGCGGTGACCTGTACTAGTGACATGGATGGTGACTTGAAACCCGTACTACCTGCTAGCATGGCATTAGTTGGTATCTCGTTCGAGATATGTCATTTTAGGCTTGGGAGGCACGTGTCGTGTTTTAATTGATGGCGATATCACGATCGAGGTACTCCGCCCGAGATGTATCGATGTCCCAATTTTAGAGAGAGTGAACGAAAGTGAGTACCCTCATCTTGCAACCACCCATAAGTATACAAACCATAACCACACACATGTTTGCCAGGCGTAAGTAACCCAGGAATCACCCTTCCATATAAACCAACTGAAACAAACATTGGAGGCCCCAAACATACGTCAATATCTACCAAACGTATTAATATCTATAATGGCATCACCCATGATATTAACATGATTTGGCTTGATGCAAAGATAATTCAAGCATCCTGAAATTATCTAAGAGGGTAGAATAATATTTTTAAGAGCACTTAAAATATATCCCCATAGTAGTATGTATGTATACATACATACATACATACATACATACATATACATATATATACATGTATATACATGTATATATATATATATATATACATATACATATACATATATATGTATATACATGTATATATATATACACATGTATACATGTATATGTATACATGTATACATGTATATACATATACATATACATATACATGTATATATATATATATATATATATACATGTATACATGTATACATGTATATATATATGTGTGTGTGTGTGTGTGTATACATATATATATATACATACAAACACACACACACACAAACACACACACACACATACATATATATGCACATACATATTGTGTGGATTTTCTTTATGCTCACAAGTTAGTGTTATATATACACAAAGCAGTTTGCAGCATTAGTGTGATTCGGGTTTTAGTGATGCCGACCTTGCATGGATTATTGGATTATAGATGTGTGCACCTTGGTACCTTTGGCTGTAATGGAGAGTTTTTGGTTTGCTAACAAGAGGATCAATAAGGGTGCATTTATAAGATTGTTTTAAAGACAGCTGCATCTGTGAAAAGGCAATTTCATATTGGGTGTGTAAGTGGTGTGACTATCTTGAAATTTGCTTAAAGCGTCATTTGGTTTCATTAAAAGATTGTTTCACAGCTGCATCTATGAAAAGGCAATTTCATATTGGGTGTGTAAGTGGTGTGACTATCTTGAAATTTGCTTGAAGTGTCAGCTAGGGGGCTTGGGAACTCTTTTCCCCGGGTACCTGGGACAAAACATAACCAAATTCTTAAATGGATCCTATCACTACAGTGGGCGGTTGGCTAACCCATGGGACTGGATGGGGTTAGGCTAGATTGATGGATCCCTAAAATGAGACTCAATTCTATTATGGTACGATAGATGAAGTAAATCCCGGATAGTCTTATTATATGAAAAAGAATCAACGATTCTGCCTCTTGTGATGAGAAAAAAAGCGTTGGTCTCTATGATCCAAGTGCAAGTTTCTTCCTTGATCTGACCATGAGACTTACGAGTTCAGTCGGATCAGTTTGGTTAGTGATGATCTTGACTACGTTAGAATAAAAATATCCTAGAGGAATCGCCCGTGCTTTCTGGGCGAGGGAAGTTTTTCCAGGTTTGATTTTGGGAAGAACCGAGGGATTAGTCTTTTGTCCGGATATTCGTGGATGAGGAGTGAGAGTCTCTGCCCTGCGCAAGAAGTGCTACTTTCGCTGCTGGCACCCTGAATTTGTTATACGCGGAGCGGGCAGGGATCTCTCAAGGTCTATCTGTAATGTAAATAAAATCTGGCATGTGGAGCTGGATGTGCTGATTCAGAACTTATAGAGGAATATCTCATAATTATGTCCCCATTATCTTGGTTGAGCTTCATGCATATTAGGGGTTATTCCCTAATGTGGTCTTGCTGGATGGAGGTGAGATGTTGGATTGAGAAGAAAAGGGCCCCTAGATTTGGGCCCAAAACACAGAGATGGTACCGTAAGGAAAAGCAAGTGGATCATACTTTCGTGATCTTTATTGAGAACCGGTTGGCATGTGCAAGACCTGCTGTTAAGGTGTGGTCAAAATACGGAGGGCTGCTAGAAAAACAATCTCCCCGGGGCTGTACTATTGAGGCTATGATGGAGGCTTGTTTACTTTGCTGGGATATCAGATTTCTTGGGATCAATCCAGTTTTTTATGTGAAGATGAAAGATGGGATTTCTTTTGTAAAATTCTAAACGAGATCAAAAAAGAGGAGAGTAGTGTGGATGTGGGGTTATAGAGATTGTGAGAAAGTCGGGTGTCACAGTGGGTGTGATAGGTTTATATACGTCAAGGTATAAGCAATCCTACTTTTTGCTCGAACCCAAACTCGTTCTGTGCCTTTTTTAATAGCTCATGGAAGTCCGGGTGGCTGAGATAAGAGACGGAGATGAGGAACCGCTCCGGTTTCTGGCCCACGTAGCCTTTCGGGGGGCGACTATTGGTGGATTGAGCACGTTGAAGCGCCACGCCATCCATCTGATGTGTGCATATTTGTGAAGGCTGGCCGAGGTCCATGAGCGCGAACGGAGGCCACGTGGCTGATGCAGAGGGTGAAGGAGGCGGATTAATCTGCTTGGCAGTGTGTGGAGACCTCGGCGTTACATATTGATGTGTTCCATCACTTTTGGTTTTACACTTCACACTTTCCACAAAAAGTGGTAAGATAAACATGAACTCTACACCTCAAAAAATTGGAACTTAACTCTTACTTGTTCTTCAAAGGAGGATAAATACGAAATTCTTATATTTATGGACTATGTTTGATTATTGATTGTGACAACTATCTCTCAATTAATTAGCAGCAGTGTGAGAGCTCACGTATAATGCCACATAAAAAACATTGGCTAGATTTCAATCATTGTTTTGTATCAATGTAGCACCATGCCTTTGCCATAGGGTCTTAAGACAAAGATATTTTCAACTTGTCACAAATGTTGAGAACTCTTTAAAATCCAAATCATCATATAAGCCCAACTATGGTAGCATTTTCACTTTTTCTTTGATTAGACACACGCGTACGTGTGCGCACACACATGCACATGCACACATATACATACATACATACATGTGTGTGTGTGTGTGCGCGTGTCACATATCTAAATTTCTAGGAAAATAGAATTAAAAGAAACTTGCAGAATTTGATTAAACTAAATAATTCATCAAATACCACATGTTCAACATATTCAATATTTGAGTGAAAAACAAATAACACTTAGCTCACAAAGCATGACTCCAAGATTGGGTGCAATCATCCCTCCCTCATGTGAGTGGCCTCTCCCCACACATGAGTATTTACGAGGTCCTTTATATTAGGCCATAGCCTCCAAAAATACAAAAAGGTGCTTTTCTTTGGGAACCAAAATTGTATATATAGGCCCTATCAGAGATTTAGAAGGTACACTCAATGTGAGTAAATTGCCTATAACTTTTACATTATTACTCATATGATGTTCCCACTTTGCATATCACAAATTCAAATAACATAGAGATTAACTTGATTTATCGAGTAATTTTTAATGTGTTCTATTATTTTTTATATTATTTAAAGACATTAGAATTGTTAAAAAACATACTATTTTGTCATCCCACCACATCTACCATTTAAAATGCTCAATTTGTATGAATCTAGTGATGATTAGATATTGGGGAAGATTAGTAGAATGTGGGTATAAGGTAAAACTACAAATCTAACGGTTGGATTTTTGTAGATTTACTTTGGAAAATTTGTTATGACTGTTAGAGGTCCATTAAATCAATTGTATTTTAATTCTAGAAAATCAAATATTGAATCTTTCGATCTAAAACTCTAGGTATCAATATGCTTGTTGCCATGAATTTATTTAAAAAAATTTGGCTTAATTTGAGTATGGGAAGGTCCATTTTCAATCCTTCTGAATGAAAATTTTCATATTGTGTCCACTCTCCCTTTTCAAGTCTAAAACCAATCCTAGTTAGGTTTGGAAATCTAGGCTTGGTAAACTTCAAAGCCTAGATATCATTCCATGTGTGAGGCTTGGGTAGGCACAAATCTTATATATACATGCCACTTTATGTCCACATCAGCTTTCGAGAGGATCCACATAAGCAGCTTGCCACCTCACCTTGCCACCTCCACCCTCCATGTCAACATGGTCAACCTAGTTGACTCCCCACCTCATCATCCTAGTCATATCATTAATGCCACCTCGTACATGGTGACGTGGCATGCCACATCATGGAATTGCCAAATCAGCCACCATAACAGTGTCACATGTCAAGAAAATGCTACGTGTCATGCACGCATGTGACACGTGGCGTCTCCTTCCCACCTCCCCATTTTTTTTCAAAAACAAATTTTTGAAAAAGTTAATTTAGTAATTTAGAGAAATAAAATATAGAATTTTAAATAATAAAAAATATATAATTTATTAATATAAAAGAATTCAAAATCACTAATTTTAAAGGATTATATTTTGGAATTAGATAAATAATATTATTTTTAAAGTTCATGTTATTTAATTTAAAAATAATAATTTTTTAAATTTCATATTTCTTGAAAATATTTATGTGTAGAATAAACCTTTGAATAAAAATTTAAAAAAATACATTATAAAAGAAAATATAGTTATATAATTATAAAATAAAATATATATTTATATATCTAGTAATGATAAATATTTAAACTTGTTAATAAATATTATTAATAATATTAATTTTTAAGTGGATAATAATTTGTCTTTAATTATCTTTATGTTGGACGGCTTAGATTTTAAGTCATTACCACGATCGAGGTCTGTTTGATAGTCCAGATTCATTTAATACCTCGATCAAGATATTTAATACCTCGATCAAGATATTTAAATAGCTAAGATCGCATCTTCAAATGTGTGCGAATGGACGGGTCGGATCTTGTAGATCTACCTCGTTCGAGGTTTTTAAACCATCTCGATTTCATCTCTATACCTCAAACGAGGTATTTTAATGATCGAAATTATATTTCAATATCTCGTTCAAGATATGTGGACGGTGCATACGGGCTGATTAAATATGTTGAATGTACATTTGAGCGGGATGTCTAGGGAGATCTACCGTGGCATTGATGTGGATCTCAGTGGCATGAATATCTCGATGGAGATAGTGTGGTAGCGGTGACCTGTACTAGTGACATGGATGGTGACTTGAAACCTGTACCTGCTAGCATGGCATTAGTTGGTATCTCATTCGAGATATGTCGCTTTAGGCTTGGGAGGCACGTGTCGTGTTTTAATTGATGGCGATATCACGATCGAGGTACTCCACCCGCCGAGATGCGTCGATGTCCCAATTTTAGAGAGAGTGAACGAAAGTGAGTACCCTCATCTTGCAACCACCCACCATAAGTATACAAACCATAACCACACACATGTTTGCCAGGCGTAAGTAACCCAGGAATCATCCTTCCATATAAACCAACTGAAACAAACATTGGAGGCCCCAAATATATGTCAATATCAACCAAACGTATTAATATCTATAATGGCATCACCCATGATATTAACATGATTTGGCTTGACGCAAAGATAATTCAAGCGTCCCGAAATTATCTAAGAGGGTAGAATAATATTTTTAAGAGCACTTAAATTATATCCCCATAGTAGTATGTACGTATACATACATACATACATACATACATACATACATACATATATATATATATACATGTACATATATATATATATATATATATATGTACATACGTGTACATATATATGTATATGTACACGTATGTACATATATATATATATATGTATATATATATACATATATATGTACACGTATGTACATATATATATATATATGTATATATATATACATATATATGTACACGTATGTACATATATATATATATATATATATATATACATGTATATACATGTATATATATATATACACGTATATATATATATATACATGTATATATATATATACATGTATATATATATATATATATATATATATATAACATATATATATATATGTGTGTGTGTATATATATATATATATACACACACACACACATACATATTGTGTGGATTTTCTTTATGCTCACAAGTTAGTGTTATATATACACAAAGCAGTTTGCAGCATTAGTGTGATTTGGGTTTTAGTGATGCCGACCTTGCATGGATTATTGGATTATAGATGTGTGCACCTTGGTAGCTTTGGCTGTAATGGAGAGTTTTTGGTTTGCTACAAGAGGATCAATAAGGGTGCATTTATAGGAGAATGGTAGAAAAGACATGTGCGGTGTAAGAGAGGGAAAAACCAACCGCATGTGAGCACATCCTTGTGAGGGACTCTTGGTGTAAATAAACCAAGCCTGGGCTTCATTAGGGTGATCGATCAATAGGAGAGATTTGGAATCACATGGATATATGTGTCTGCCTCGATGGCAGTAAGTTCAAAGGAGGAGATCGAGTTGAGGGGAAGGCCCAAGCTGTAGCCGCCACCTATGAGGCTACATGCCTGGACATGGCCGGATACCTCATCAGCCCACAAGGGGGGAGGATCGCGGTGTCAAACGCAACACTTGTTTTCAACCCCCTTGCTATTCCTATGGACATCAACCTAGTTGCTACATTTCCTTCTACGCCACCAGTCATCTCGCCAACTTGCTGGGGCGCAACTCCAACAACCACGTACGTGTTCTGGAACGAGTGTCCATGACTCTCCTCTCGAGGAAGGGGAGAGAAGCAAAGAGAAAGTGGAGAGAACAGATAGTGATTGTGTACAAGCACTACTTCCTTCTTTCACACCATAGTAGAGCCGACAGATTAGGAACACCAGTGTGTTAAACCTAAGCTATTAAAAAAAATTTATGAGAATAGAGAGTAGGAACACCAATGTGTTAAATAACCTAAGCTGTAAAAAAACAATGAGGATAGAGAGTAGAAGGAAGGTAGTAAATATCTGATTACACTTGGTGGGGTGTACCTTGTCACGAGGATTTCACTTTTTGGTATTTCTCTTATAACTCAAAGCTTAGATAAGACAAATTGGAAGGTTCTATGCCCCTTCTCAATGAATGGTTGTGATGTCCTTTACATGGTGTACGATTAATACCACACAATATATATGTGTATACATATACATATATATGTGTGTGTGTATAGACATATATATATATGTATATATATATAATAACACACACACATACATACATATACATACATACATACACACACATATGTATACACACACAAACACACATACATACATACACATACATACACATATATATCTTTTTATCTATATATCTATCTATCTATATATATATCTATCCATGTATATACATATATATGTACACATACGCGCGCACACACACACACATGCATGCATGGATGCATACATACATACATATATATAGATATAGATAAATAGATAGATAGAAATATCTATCTATCTATTTATATATTTCTATCTATCTATCTATCTATCTATCTATATATATATATATATATATATATATATATATAAAAGAGCTGGAAATATATTAATAGAAAAATCAAAATCAGACCACCATATAGTCTAGTCTGTGATTGATTACATCGAAGCTTTTATAAAGAAGCTTCACTTCATAGATTCATGCTAGCTCGTTTCTCATTGTCGTTAGGCTGAGGATATACTTTTGCAATTCTGAGTCTTTGATCAAGAGGTCCACTTCTTCATCTGTCACACTAGGCCATCCTGAAACCTTCACTTTTTCTGAATTTCGTAGATTTTCTCCTCGAAGCCCTCTTTGGCCTTGTTCATCTGAAGCATCTCTTCCATGGCATTCTTGGTATACGGCACTTCACACGCTTTCATGATGGCTTTATGTAACGTCTTCATCTACACATGTAGTTAAGCTCTCAGTCCATGCATCAAATTGATATGTGCATTCTTTAAAAAACAGTTATTTCTACTAATCCAAACAGCCCACAGAAAATCAGCATGTATGACATTTCATAAATCAGCAGAGCATTTAATTTGTTATCCAAGAAGGATTTCTTGCCATGTCAGATCCCAATTCTATACATGGTATATGCACTGATTCAAAAACTTAATAGCTTATGTGTTGTGGACACACATGGTATATGCACTGATTCAAAAACTTAATAGCTTATGTGTTGTGGACACACCCTATAAACATGTGTTCACCTTGGGCATAAACCATTTCCATATCCCAAGCTCTGATCTCGTGAATTAGTCCATAGGGCTTTGTGAATAATCAGCCATAGCAAGCAAGATTTAGCGAGATGAACGGTGACTAGATTTTTAACTTTAAACCCCCATTGCTTTCTGTCCCAAAAGAGATTCCATCTTTTGTTAAATTTGCAATGGAGCGGCGGGCCTCAAGGAGGGAGAGAAGGAATTGGTCGCTTTATGAGTAAGAGGACCTCTAAGTTGGATCTGCGCCAGTATGTCAGCAGACCATAGCTGCATTCTACTGTGAATTAGGAGTAAGTCTTCTGGCTGATGATAGTTTGTAGAGAATTTTGAGCTCTTGTTCTGAATGCCACCTGCATTCATTCCTACACCAAATATCATCCCAAATCTAGATGCCCTTCTTGTGTAACTTAAACGCTTGTTATATAATTCTGCAAAACGGGGATATTATTGGATAATGATGAAGATTTTACTTTTTGATATTTCTCTTATAACGCAAAGCTTAGATAAGACAATTTGGAAGGTTCTATGCCCCTTCAATGAATGGTTGTGATGTCCTTTACATGGTGTACGATTAATACCACACAATATATGTGTGTATACATATACATATGTGTGCGTGTGTATAGACATATATATATGTGTATATATATGTATATATATATATATATACATATACACACATACATATATACATACACACACACACACACATATATATACATATTTTTATCTATATATCTATCTATCTATCCATGTATATACATATATATGTACACATACACACATATACATACATACATATATATATGAATATATATATATATATATATATATATTGATGTGTGTGCCCGTGTGCATATTTAGTTATAGTAAAATGGCCCATAGCTAAAGACGTATCCATAAAGGCTATTTAAGGTTGTTAACCATTTGTAACTACACTTGCCTATCTTTATGGAATAACCAGGTGGGCTACTAAATATTTTTAGGAGATGGCATACAAAGGATGGATTTTTTTAGATAGATGTAGCTTAGAGTCAAGGATGTGCACATGAGCATGCGTATGCTAATTTTTTAATCTTGAAAAAAGGCAATGATCTAGAAAAAGCAAACTTTTGTGGCAATTTCATTTCAGTCTATATGTACTTTGACTACAACATCACAATGCCATCATCATGCTGCATAAATCGCATGCCCAAATAATAATACAGCAAGCCCAAATGTGTCATCTCAAACGACACTTGTAATCTAGCCTTGAAGCCTAAAATCTTCTCCTCATTAGGGCCTATATGGAACATGTCATCAATGTATAAAATGATGACCAAAAACAATCTTTACTCGTCTTTATATAGAGTCTTTACATTGAGGATACTCTTAGTTGGGTTGCAAAAACCATTTGCAAAAACAATATTTACTCATCTTTATATAGAGGGTACTCTCAGTTGGATTGTTACAAAAGCCATTTGCAAGCAAGTATGCATTTATCTTATCATACTATGCTTTGGGAGCTTGCTTAAGACCATATAAAGCTTTTCTTAACCTATATACTTTAAATTCTTTCCCCTTCTCAAGAAAACCATGAGGTTGAGATACATAAATTTCCTCATACAAGTCACCATTTAAGAAGGCAGTCTTGATATCGAACTGATATACATTCCAACTATAATGCACTGCCAATGAAACGTTGTTAATCACTTTTGAGTCGTGATACTCTTCCTCATAGAAGTGCCCAACTTGGAGTCTTCAAGAATCTTCTCACAATCCTCAGGCCCTTTTTCTTTCTAATGCATCATCATCTTCTTCAGTCCAAAATTGTTGTTGTTGCCCGTAAATCCTCTTAGTCAAAACAATCTTTCCCCTTGTCCATAGAAATGATTGGGGTCTCTCCATGCGTTGTTGAGCATATTTAATAATTTACTTTCATTTCTGTAGTAATGGATCGAAAAAATCTACATCAATGAATATACCCCCTTCTTTATTGATTTTTCTTTTCCCTTGCTCATGATAGGCTCTTGCTATTCTTCTTTGTAACTGCAGATAGGCATGTTTCAATTCATTTCTCTCCTATAGTAACTTCTCATCGATTTGTACTTACTTATTTAGCAGCTCCTTGGTTTTGTTTTCATTTCTTTTTATGCCTTCTCTATAGCCACCTGAGCATCTTGTAGCTATGCTTTGAGGCATTCATTTTCCTTTTCATATCTATTCACACTTTCTTGTACATGATTGCTTGTACATGTTTGCTAGTACCAATTTTGCTAATGCTCTGGCCAAGGTGTTGAGGCTGGTTATATTACCCTTAATGTTCCTCTGGAAGTTTCTCCAGGGTCAATTCTTTTATGGTAAAGATTACACTATTGGTTCCATAACTAGCACATGCTTAATGTGCCTTCTTGAAGTGGAATCATTCAGATTTTTAGGTATTCTCCTCCCACCTCTTAGCTTACTTGGTCATGCTACCAAGCTAGGATGTCCTTGTATGCTTATTTGACCACTACTAGTAATTATAGCTCCTGCATTGGTTGGAATGGCTTCTTTCCATGTGAAATCTTAGCTTCATTTTTTTTCTTTTGGGGTTCTTCCATTGCTCTTGTTCACTAATGTTCTTCTGCCCTTTTCTTCTACTCTTGTTCATTAATATGCTTTGGCCCTTGTCTCTTGTTCTTTCCCTCTTCTTTCCGGTTTAGTGAGAATTTCCTTTTGTGCTTGTTCTTTCTTGATTCTAAGATAGAGTTTATTGGTCTTCTTTATTCTTTACGGCCCCACCTCTTCTACTTTGCTATCTTTTTTCCTTAAAATTTCTTGCTCAAGAATAGAAGCTTGGATGTTTTCTATTATCTTCTCGACTTGTGCCTCTTTCGGGGTTTTCTTTGCTTCTCAGCCAGCTCTACACTGGGCGACTTTCTTCAATTTTTCTTCTACTAGGTGAGACCTAAAGTAACTAGTCATGCTTGTGAGGCCTAACAGAACTGGCTTATCCAAAAAGGAAAAGTTTTCCATGAGTATAATGACTTTGCATATGAAAGGGATGGTTGTGTGTGGATGAAAATGACTATGTTGACATCACTATGAGTATAATGTCTTTGCATATGAAAGTGATAGTGGTTGTGTGGATGAAAATAATATGTTGACATGTTGATGATGGCACTTAAAAATGATGGTTATAATGATGAGGAACAGAAAGATAAAAATTGTTGTTCTCAAAAGTAATGTTTTATAAGAAGTTGTGTGCTTGTAGCGTAAACTCTCGATGCTACCTAGTGCTATGGCTAGGGGGCTTGGAGAAGAATTCCCTTATACCCAAGCACAACCTGACAATCCTAATTAAAACACCAGATCTGTAGTTTAAGTGGTTGGGTGGATGACTAAACCCATGGAGATTGAATGGGGCTAGGCTCAATCAATGGATTTGGGAATGAGTAGGAAAGGAAAAACACGATAATCCATTTGGGTTAGAATTTAGAGAACATTAGTTCCCAAAAAGGAGAAATCACCTGCATTTTGAAGAAAATGACTTTTAGAATCATGTTTAGATTTAAAACTAGAACCCATTAGAGGAATCCCCTACATTTCTCTATGAGAGGATTTTTGCCAAGTGATGAGCCTTGTGAAGCCCCTGGGTTGTAGGAGAGGCCCCAAGGAATTACACTTCTACTTACTTTTTAGAATAAAAACGATGAGGTGGGGGTCTTACAGCTAGAATTAGAGTATTGTTAGGTTTTTTGACCAAGAAATGTATTTCTTTTGTTCAGATGGCCCAGATTGCAATGCCTAGTCTTTGCCTTGGTTTCACTCATCTTGCCTCTAAGGATAAAAGAGAGGATTGTTAGATAGTACTAGAGCATTTTGAAAATATGTTCTATTTTAGCCAGGCAACCGGCTCGCTCATGTGGCACTTGAGCGAAAGGATCCATGCTTATGTTGGACTGACCCAACCCTCCTAAGAGAAAATTCTTCTTACTATGATTGCTAGGTACATGAGGCTATCTAATGAGGTGATCCTTTATGGGATGGTATCTCATAATCGGAGGTAGCTTCAAATTGTTTCCCTATATTTATTGAACGAAAAGATCTCTATATATCAAGATAGTACACATGAGCTAGTCTATCATGGCATGCACCCACGATGCTATCATCACACTGTGCAACATAGGGTCTGATGATGATGGCCTAATCTAGTAGATGTACCTAGATACAGAGGAAATGAAAATATTATGTTTTGGCTCTAAACTTTGATTTGAGATTTTTTTAAGAAACTCTCGAATAACTTATTTGGTAAGTTGTTGGGACCGTGCTATCTAATATTGATAATAGCTTTTCTCATAAATCTCCATAACGAGATAGATTTTATGAGAGAGGAAAGAGATCACCTCCAAACTCTCTTATAGATTTTTAATTACAAAGAAGAACTGTTTTGAGGCCATGAGCATTGCAGTGGTCTCAATGGTGGGATAACAACTTCATTTCCTGCATAATCAAGCTTCCAATTGGGTCTCTAGAAATGACAAGTCAGAATGTAATAATCTACCATGAATTAGAGGCAACAAACCTGGTAGACTATTATTAGGTATCATCGACAGAGGCAATGCCTTTAACAACAATGAGTTTTTCTAGACAATATCAAGGCTTAGCCTACTACTAGCCACACTGATAAATAATCCCCAAAGAAATAAGAATTTTGAGAGACCTTGAAAAGTATTGAAAGTCAAGGCATGACGAGACTTTATAATGAATTGGGGATTCGTTTTTAAAGTTTTTTCACTCAAACTAATAGTAATCCTACTCTAAACACAAAGCTATACATGAATCACAACAAAAACATAAAAAAAAACCATGCAAAACATTAAAATACATCCAAAAAATTAAAAAACCGCATGCCAAAGAGCTTTACCTGGCACTGGGCTATGGAGACTCTGTCGGATTCGCATCAAAGATGGCTTTGACAAAGTAGCGGATTGGCGTTCCCCGATAGTGGTGCCAAAGATGTTAAGGAGACCCTACCCTAACGTGTCATGGGGAGTTGCCTATCCGTTGAGCTCGAGCTAGGCTCAAGAGCTCCACTATAGCTGCTCGTCACATCACCGTCCTCCCACACTCATTTGTCACCCCGATGCAGTTGCTCTAATCCAACGGGTCTCGCAAGAGAGAACAAGTGATTAGCACTAATCACCCTAACCCTAAGCACACCACACATGCTAGATTAGAGTTGCAACAGAGAGAGAGAGAGAGAGAGAGAGAGAGAGAGATGAGTACAAACAAGAGAAATTTGCTTTTATAGTTCTAAGACTTTTCCCACTAGGCCACCTGAGAGTAAGTGACCCGAGGCACCCAAAACATAGTTACAAGGCTTTTCTCTATGGTTTGGCCCAACTGACCAAAATCCTATTGTCTTTCAATCGAAGATCAATACTTGGGAGCATCTTTACGGCGTTTTCCTCATCAAATGACGGGATTTATAATATATAGTGCCAGCGCCCATTACATAAGTGTGTGGACATAGTTGTCATAGAGGAAGAGATGGTGGTTCAACAAGTTCCAAAAAAATTAGGAGGTACTGCATTCTCCTTACAGTCAATGATTTTTCAGATTCTACTGACATGAAAATAGGATGTACTCGAGATCTCTCCAACAACTCAAATTTGTATGCTACGCTACCAATCTTCTTAAGGATTTTAAACATACCATAATATCTAGGGGAAAGCTTTTGACACTTTCCCATCTTGAGAGTCTTTGACTTCATAAACAACGGGGACTTTCAAGGAAACAAAGTTAACCTCTTCAAAGGTCATTTCCCACGGCTCTTGTAAGCATATGTTTTTTCATGACCTTGTGCACTACAAATGCATATCTTGCATGTCTTCAAGGAAATCCTTGATAGACTAAATCTTCTCCTTTTGTAGTCCTACGGCCACAAGAGATCTCAACTGGAAACCATACATTAACATGAATGGACTAAATCCAAGCTGTTGAATGTTTTGAACTATTATATAAGTAAACTCCAACTGTGGAAGATACTCCTCCCAATTGAATGTTTTGAACTATTATATAAGTAAACTCCAACTGTGGAAGATACTCCTCCCAATTGGATTGCTTTTCACTGGCATATGCTCAAAGCATGTCCTCTAACACTCTCTCAATGTGACAATTAGACTACGGATGATAAGCCATACTCATACTTAGAGTAGTGTCCAACTTTTTGAACACTTCCCTCCAAAAGTGACTATCGAAATTTCTATCCCTATATCTACGGGGACATGCCATATAGCTTGTAGAGATGTTTAATAAATAACCTAGCCAACTCAAGAGTTTTCACCTCCTTTTTAGTAAGTATAAATTTGTTAACCACTACCCAAACCGAATCATTCCCTCAAGTCATTTTCGGTAAACTAGTGATAAAATACCCTCAAATTATTTTAGGTAAATTAGTGATAAAATCCATGGAAATACTCTCCCATTTCCCTTTGGGAATATCCAATGGATGCAGCAAACCTCGAAGCTTGACTTGACACTTTTTGCATTTTAGCACAAACTCTTGGACATCCTTAAACAAACTTGGCCAATAAACTATCTTTTAACTAGTGCATAGGTCTTATGTATCTCGGGGGATGACAAGCACTCACGATATCATGACTTTCAATAAGAATTTGGTGCCAAAAGTCACCCCAATAGTTGCTACGCAAACTCTACCCTTGTAGAGTAGGTACTCATCATCATCAATGGAATAGTGAACTAATGTCAAGTGGTTGTGAAGGGTCCACCCCCGAGCTCTCCATCTCGGTGCATAACCCAAGAGACTCACCTAGTCTCTCTGGGACTAGTTTCACTCTCCTCCTTGTTGAAACCTCAACTAATCGCTCCAGATTAGCACTCCTTTCGAACGAGGAAGGTGTAGGTTGCTAACAGGTGCGCCATGTACATCAAGCCATACCTTTGAAAAGACTAGATCATGTTTGCACATACCACATAGTGAATCCAAGAATTTACTTTTTATTGTGGTGAAACTTAAATCGTTCACATTGGCATGTGACTCAATGCATCCCCTACTACGTTAAATTTACCTCTCTGGAGCTATAGGTCAAACTCTTGTAGGATTTCCACGCCCACCAAACTTTTCTACCTTTCAACTCATTTTGACTAAAAAGCCATTTCAGACTTTCATGGTTAGTTTGGACCTCAAAAGTAGCACCATACAAATAGTGTCACCACTTTTTTAGAGCATGAATAATAGCTAGTAACTCTCGCTCATATTGGGTGTGGTTAAGTTTTTTGCTTTTAAATGCAATAGGGCATCCCCTTTACATTAAAACCGCCCCTATGGCCTTCTCACTCCCTTCTGTCTCTGATACAAATGGTTCATTGAGATCCACAATACTCCAAAATAGGTGCAACTATGGCCACTTTAAGTTTTTTTAAACTCAAAATAGGTGCGGCTGGCCACTTTGAGTTTTTCAAAACTCCTTTGTTAAGGATCCTCCCAACGAATAGTTTTGTCCTTTGTCCTTAACTCACATGTTAAGGAGACTACAATCTTTGCATAGTCCTCACATAGTCCTTGACATATTGTCTGTAAAATTCTTCTAGGTTCTTTGGTATGTAAAACTAAGAGGTAATCATGAACCTGACTCGAGGATTTTCGATCTGTTAAGGGGACTGCAATCTTTGCATAGTCCTCGTATAGTCCCCGACATATTGTCTGTAAAGTTCTTCTAGGTTCTTTGGTTTGCAAAACTAAGTGGTAATCACTAGATAGCATGAACCTAACTCGAGGATTTTCCATCCTTTTTGGCATCACTAGAACTCCCTCTAATGCACAGCCTAGGACTATGTCTTACCTCAGAGCATTTAAAGCACATATTATCTTTCCTAGCTTTTTTATATTGCTATTGCTTTTGGATCTTTGCTTGGCTTTTCTCTCTAGTATGACGTGGTTTCTTTGCCCAACACCCCCTGTCCCCACCCAACACTCACCCTATCTCCTCTAATCACTGTCTCCTCTAATCACTCTAACTCCCTTGCCCCTTGTCAATCCGAAATGTCTTTCATTTAAAATTAACACCTTTCTCATCAACTGTCTTACTAAGACTGGATTTGGATCGATGTAAAATGTCATCATAAATTTGGGCATATTTAATTGCTTCATTGAAATCTCTGAGTTGCTTAGGCTCAACATAAGCCTCGTAATCAGGAGATAAACCCCTCATGAACTCGCATAAAGTTTCGAATTCATCGATTCCCTTTAATTTCAATGCGATCTCATGGTAGTTAGAGATAAATTGGATGAGGGAGATGCCCTACATCGAGCACTTATCCCACTCCCGCCACGATCTTTGAACTTTGTTCACTGGTAGAAATGCCTTTTGAAACAACGTTTCGAACTCTACCCAAGTATGAGGATGCGTGGCACTATCAGCCAAGCTCATCCACCACCACTTATATGTCTTACCTGTACGATAAACTGGCCTCTACAGGCCTCCCCTCATCTGATAACTGCCTGAGGTTATGAACATCTGACCACTTTTGTAGGAATATATTCATCTCGTCCTTGTTGTGCTCTTTCTCCTCCCCCCAACGGTCGGCGTCTTTAGGTCCTTGAGGAAATTCGTAGATGCTACACATTGCTTCGCGATGTGGCTTGCTTACCTATATAAGGCCCTACATCCTCTCGAAAAGGAAATTTCACCCTCCTTTACATGGATTTCTGCGTAACAGTGCTACCCATGGGCGTGGCTAGGGCGGCATCTAAGCAAGCATGAATGCTCCTAAGCATGGCTAAGATCTCACCCTGATTTTTCTTTGAGGCCTTGGTCCTAGCAAGGGACTCATGTGAGATTTCCATCTCAGAATCGTCCACATCCATGTCTATACGGAGAGAATCGTTTCCATACTTCTCCTCATCGAGGAGATCATCTTGGGTGGGGTCATTGTGTCAGCCTCGCTAGCCTCTACGGACTAGTCATAGTCTAACACTGTGTCATCCATTCCTACAGACGGACCAACATGGTCGTCTCACAGAGAAGGTCTATTTTGACAATGGAAGGGGATCCGTTGGCTCACGCGTAATCGACGGTAGGGCGAACTGCATTAGGTCTTGCAAGCTACTGCGACTTGGCATATATGCCCAAGCTCAGCCTATGAGAACGAAAATATGAGAGAGAAGCTTAGAAAACCCCGAATTCCCTACCAGTGGACTACCCCCACTAGATGTCATTTTTTAGTTTTTTTTAATTTTTATTTATTTTTAAAATTTTGAATATATGATTCAATGCAAATAAAATGAGTTGTGCCAGCCTATTTCAAAGAAGCATGGTACGGCTCTACGATAGCTGGCATCCGATGATGACAATTGGCGGCACAACAGGGCTACACATGATGTCGAGGGCGCAGTGCAGCAACGTACACGACAGTGCAATATAGTTGTATGATGTGGCACGCAATGTTGTGGCCCACTACAGCGGTGGTAGTGCATGAATCTGACGGCCCAACGGGAACACAACCGCACAACTGGGACATAGCCCTGCCGCACAACCACCTAATGAAAGCTGATAGGCAAACGCTTCTACTTTGCTGCCATTTCCTTGACGATTTGTGCCTGGTGTTTATTGCTGTTGGGGCTATGCTTGGCCGTCGTGCATTCGTGTCACGTGGATGGCGAAAGAGGGATCATGACTGTGTTTTGCTGTTGCTCCTGGTGCACCCCCTCTCCTTTAAGAGCCTACCCCTTGGTCACGCAGGAGGGAGCGTAACCTACGCTCTGATACCAATGTGGCATCCTTGTTCACAAAATGGAGAAGGTAAGGCTCGTGTTCACCTCCCAACCATAGAGCAAAATAGAGAGTCCCCCATCCCGTCGGGCTGTATGTAGTGGCCTTGGTGCCTGCACACTAGTCCGGATACTCCGACCCCGACGTCTCACTCCTGAACCCTAGACCTACTTGTCGCCCGCTCTTTGGCGTGCCTACTCGAAGTCTGGTCAAGCCCATGCATGCGCTACATGCTACGTGATAACATTGTTTGCTATCTGTTAATCCCATTTTGGATTAACCAAGCATGCTCTTCTAATTGAGGACAATAATAAGTGTCATAAAAACGACACTATAAAAGTTGTACATTATGAGATATTGGCTACCCAAGGCCTAGTTAAGTAAGTTTTGGACGCCCAAGTATGAATAAGGGCCAAATGTATATAAGGCATTTCTCATAATGAAAAGACACAATCTCCTTTTGTGTTATAGGAGAGCTCTTTCTTGTGTCTTGAGAGAGATTAAGAGAGAGAGAGAGAGCATTCTAGCATTGTATCTCTCCTATGCTTTGTATAATTCATGCCTGTGTGTGGGAGAGTGAGACAGAGTGATTGCCTTATGCGACGGTGTGAGCGACTCTACAGTGACAACATGGAGGTGGAGTTTGGAGGTTTGGAGCTTAATAAGTGAGCTTGGAGGCCTCAAGGGACTCAAGTTCGAAGCATTAGTAAGTGCCCTACTATGGTTGTGAGCGACGGTGTGAGCGACTCTACAGTGACAACATGGAGGTGGAGTTTGGAGGTTTGGAGCTTAATAAGTGAGCTTGGAGGCCTCAAGGGACTCAAGTTCGAAGCATTAGTAAGTGCCCTACTATGGTTGTGATCTATTGCTCATCTTTTAGGTGAATGCATTGAGTTCCCTCTTGAGGTATGGTAGCACATAACATTTTTGGCACCGCTGCCGGGGAAACACCTTTGTTTATTCCTTCCTCTTGGAGTTTCAGCTCCCATTGCATAAGATTCATAATTGTCTTTGCATTCTGGTAATGCATTGTGTAGGAAATGAATGGATAAGAATTGTGTGGAAGTAAAAAATCGTGTGAAATTGGTTGTGTTTACTGTGTATATGTGTGGTGGAGTGGTCTAGGAATAGACTTTCATTGTTTTTTCTAGTTAATTTTGATATTTGTATCATTGGAAGCATCAACGTGAATGAGCAGGTTCGTGTTCTATTTTTTTTCTTTTCCAAAAATCCACAAAAATCTAAAAAATAAGGAGCCATTGACTTTGCCCTTGAACTTGTATTCCACTCCTTAGATGTGGCACAATCATTTTGGGAACGGTTCGATAAGTATTTTGCACCCAAAATCATTTTGGGAACGGTTCGATAAGTATTTTGGGAACGGTTCGATAAGTATTTTGCACCCAAAATCATAATAGTTGACGCGAGAAGTTTCCACATAAAACTGCAGGAAAATGTTCACGTCGTGAACCGTTTTTTGCAACTTCACGCCCGCGAATCGCTCCCGACATTAATGTCACAAATCACAGGATTACCTTGCCAAAAATAGTTAACCTTATCCTGACACCTCTAATGCCATGAGGTCTGACAAAATCAAGAATCGTGAAGATGCGAAAGTCATTCACGACGTGAACATTTTCAAAATTCTTCACGGCGTGAATCATTTTTTTCATGACGTGAACCATTTCAGAAGAATTTCACAGCGTGAACCCATTATTTTTCACGACGTGAACTTTTTTCTACAAACTCATGGTTTCGTCCAATCTAACGCACGAGTTTGGTATAGTCAGGCTAAGGCTACAAAGGTCTGGAAAGAAGTGACACCTACAACAAGGACGAGGAATTCTGGCCCCAAGAGCAAACATTTTTGAACACGTGAAAAAATAGAAAAACTTTTACGACGTGAATTATTTTCTGACACTTCACGCCGTGAATTGTTCTCTACAATCTCACGGCCTCAGGAATAGATCAACAGAAACTGATCAAAACTAAATTGGGTCATCAAAGTAGCTTATCAAATCATACATACGTGCACTTAAGATCTAGAAAGCTCATTGGAGATGATCTTACACCTGGCGATTGTGCATCGAACCATCTAGGATCTTCCTATCAAAAAAGTGTGGGTTCAGGTCACTCAGTAAGCACTCACTTGAGTGTCCTAAGGAACCTAACCACTGTTGAAACTAGTAGTGAAGAGTCCATGGAAGAAGGGCTAAGGTACTCTGGGTTTGGGCAAGAGGAGAAACCACCCTTCCCAACCAAATCCAGTGGTATCATTGACATCGCTCAGGATTTCTTGGTCTCCAAAACCAGTCATGACAAAGAAGCATAGTCTGCGGGCATGGGTCCATCAACCAGTGCTGAACTTGGTCCGAGACAAGAAGTGCCCATCCAAATGTCAAGTTCAAGGGTGTCAAACACGGGCACCCCCCGAATGAGACACGACATGGAAAGTGCAGCCACAAGTGTTCTTCCCCACCTCAAAGGAAGTAGAGTTAGATCTAAGAAGGATCGAGGTGGAACGACAGTTGAGCTTAAGAAAACAAGAGCTCGACACTCAAAGGATGAGAGCTGGACTAAAGGAGATGGGAGGTTTAAACTTACTCCAATCATGGGGTAAGGAGCCAGAATTAGTCATGGAAAGAAGTGAGGGAGAAATTCCAAACTTAGAACCCATAAATGAAGAGCCCAGAGTTCAGGAAGGGTTTGTAACCCTAGAAGAAGAGGATAATCTAGCAAGAACAGTGGGTGAAGTGGACGACTGTCTATATAGCAAAAAAGATATTGAGCAGATGATCAATCATCTAACGTTCCTACAAGACATGGAACTTTTAATTCTGCAAAGGTGCATAGAGGCAACTAATGAGATGAACCACTCCAAGGTGGTGCAGTGGTGGCTGGACCATCCCATGATTCGGAGATACCTAGAAGAGCCAACACAGGAAGAGAACGAGGTCTAGGAAGGGGGGAGCAATTCCTCAAAGACTAAGGGTGGATCCAACCATTAACCTTAATGCAGCCATAAGGAGGACAGATCTGTTGAATATGGCTTCAGATATGGACCAAGGAATGGTCAAGGAACTAGGCACTGCTCTAGAATCCCGACCCTCCCAGATATGAAGCCACACATCATTTCCAAACTCATCCAGAAATTCTCTAGGGACGGAGACCCTATCGTTGTATAGAGATTTTTGAATCCACGTGTGAAACCTGCGGACCTGTCAGTGATGTGACAATGATTCATGCTTTCTCACTGACCCTGGAAGGGAAAGCACATCAGTGGTTTCGAACCCTCAAACCCGAGGATAAGGTTGACTTCACACAACTCAAGAATGTGTTTGTACCCAGCTTTGCCAGAAGTGGTGACCGATGGAGCCTGGTGGCACAGCTGCACAATATCAAACAAAAAGAAATGGAGTCAATGAGAGACTATGTGTCTCGACTTAAGCACTTAAATTCAAGGTGCAAACTATGGGAGAGGTTAATGGACGATCAATTATTGCCTTGCTTCCGGAGAGGGGTTAGAGACCATAAGATGCATGATTATCTGGTACTAGCCTGACCAACCACTTTAGATCCATGTCGCAAACTGGCAATTGATTAATATGAAGATAATATGCTGGAATTGCCGCAACTGGAAGATGTCAAAATATCTTCAACAAATATGACTCCTCGTGTCTTGAGTCACCAAGAAATTGGAACTCGGAGCAAGCAAGTCGGAAACATGACTGTGGACGAGCTCAGTAATGCAATACTGTAGAAATTGAAGATAAAGGAGGGAAGAGAAACATCTGGGCATGGGCATAACCATCTTTACCCCCGTAGGGAATTGGTGTGGTACTTTATGTGCAGATTGAATCTCACTACCACCGAATGTCCACAATTAAGAGCCAGGCCCTTACTCTATTGTGCACACTGTGTAAAATTAGAAAATCATGACACTTCAATGTGCAGATATCCAAGATTCAAAAATGTGGCACAGCTACCAGCACCTAGAGCTCCATTGGCCTTACTAGCGCGCCACTTGGACAAATCACTACTACTACAGGACAACCCAATTCTTCCTATTTTCCTAGGGAAATGTTTCGGGTACAAGACGCTTCACCTTTACCACCACCAATTCTACCACCACGCTAAAATCAACCAAGTATTAATTGAAGAGCCATTAAAAGATGTTGATATGGTATGTGAAGTAGAACTTAGCAGAGAGTACTATGAGGAAACTGCGGAGGTTGCACCTGAATTCTACGTCCTACAGAATAACACGCTAGTACCTGTGTTTCAAACCACGGTACAGTGAAAGGGCAAGGACATGAACTCGAACATGAGGAGAGACCGCTACAATGTTTTGGCTGCAGGCCGCATCAAATCACTAAGTGCCCAAATAAGAATATGGTTCATACGCACCAACCCCAACAAGTGACTGCTACGCCCAATGACATGCCAGTACTCACTTGTACTAAATGTGGTATTGATCATTTGATCAAGGATTGTCCATATCGCGCAAGTGGTTTGACTTCCACTGCTAATTAGGCCACCATCCAAACCATTAGTGTACAGCTTGGAAATATCACACCACTCAATGTCCTGACATGAGCCCAAGCCCAATTAGGGGACAAGGGGAAGAACCGAGTAGATTCGACCATTTCCAAAACTGGCCGTAGGAGAAGAGTGAAAAAAGTGGGTAAGGGTGACACAAGGGTCACAATCCAAGATGGGTCCGAAGAAGATACGATCGACATCGAATCCACCCATTCGAGAGAAGAAGGGGATCAAAGGATCGACCACAAAGAGCCAGTCCTAGAGGAGCAAAGGGAGCAACCCTCAACTCCGAAAGGAGTCCGTGTGAGTATCCCAATGAAACCACTAGGATCATGGGGAGACACACCGTCCAACCAAATACCAACTGGTTCATCTCTTCAATCAAACTACCATAACTGAAAAACTAATAAATATCATAAAAGCATAGCATAGCATAAAAACACAAGAGAGAATCATTGGGTGCAATCTATCCCTCCTCAAGAAGTGTCGGCCTCCTTCCACTTCTTGACTATTTATGCTTTATTAATCAAAAATATCCCATAACCTTATGCATGGGCTTGCCCTTTACAAAAATGGGGTTGCTTTTAACACAAGCTTAGGTAAAGTGTTCCTATCTAACCACTAAAGGATAATTACAAAAAGAGCCCCAAGGGCTAATTCACATGCAAATAAATAAGTCCACGCCCAATATAACAAAAGTGGGCAGCTCAAAAGGTCCACACCCGAATATATCAAAATGGGGTGGCCAATAACAATACAAAATCTCGTAGTAGACACTACAACAAAAATATCAAAATGAGAACCATCCCGGTAATAGCTCGCACCATATCGCCGCCATCACGTCCCAGCCAATTCGGCTTATGAGCACAAGGCCCGTCAATCTCACCAACCTACAAGGTTGTCCATTCAAACACACTCTACGAGTTAGCAACACATGCTACAAGTCCACAACAGCACATAAGTAATAAATCCAATTCTTAGTTACAACTATCCCTAAATTCATGTCCTACACATGGAATATTCGAAATCACCCAAGTGACATGCTTCAAACATAGTGGTAATTAGGCATCCCCAATTAACCACAGAAGGATGGATGGACAACCCATGACATCCCTCCTACTTGGGATAGCAACTGTCCTCAGTTGCATCACATCAACTGGCCCATGTTTGAAAGTAAGATTGGATTATGTCGGGATAGGTGCGAAAAAACCGCTCAGGCATCCATTTAGCATTTTTGCGAGGATGATTTTTGAAGGCTAAAAGATATCTATTATATACAGTACCTGTGCAAGTAGTAGTGGTCTCATGGTGGTCAATAATTACCTCAGGTTGAAGTTCTTCTACTTGGTCAACAAGACTAGGTGGTTCCTCATATATAAGATGTGTAGGAATTGGTCCCCTATAAGGTCTCAAAAGACTAATATGAAATGAATTATGAATTCTCCAATGAGAAGGAAGTGAAAACCTATATGATGGTAGGTCATTAATGTTATGTGAGTAATTTTAAAAGGACCATAAAAATGAGGAGCTAACTTAACAACAGGGTTAGTCTCAACACTTTTAAGACGTCTCTTTTCAATACAAAGCGAAAAAAATTTGACCTTCTTGAAAAACCATGTGCTTCCTTTTCTTATTAGCTTATTTAGTGTATTTCTCTTATGCATTAGAAATAGCTTTATGAATATGATCATGAATGGAAGTGAAACCAATGGTGAATTGATCTGCAGCTTCAATAGTGTGAAAAACGAGAGATACGAGTAGGTAAACTTTTCCATACACAATTGCAAAAGGTGCTTTTCTAGTGGATGAATGTGGTGTGTTGTTATATGCAAATTGCAAAATATGGATATACTCATCCCATTGTTTAGGTTGTGATGAAACATATGCACGAAGTAAATCCAATATTGTGCTATTTGTCACTTCTATTTGACCATTAGTAGATTCAGGATGAAATGCAGTGGAAAAATTTTAATTTAGTGCCTAGATTATCAAACAATGTAGTCCAGAAATCACTGCAAAACTTAGAATCTCTATCAGAAACAATCACTTGTGGTAAACCATGATGTGTGAAAATGTGTTTAACAAACAAATGTGTAGCTTGATGTGCAGCTTGAAATATGCTTGTTTGCTAAACCTATCAATGGTCCAAATCATATCATTATGGTTCGTAGTCAATGGAAAACCAGTGATAAAATCCATAGAAATCTGTTCCCAAAGGAGCATTAGGAATAGGAAGTGGCATGAGTAAACCAAGTTTCTTACTCTTATAACTTTTCACTTTTTGACACACATTAGGAATTTTTTGGACCCAAAGAGGGCCTCTTGGATTAACTTTTGATTAGGAATGGACCAAAAGGAGGAGGGCAGGGTGCACATTTTTGGCTTCTTTAACCCTAGGGGGCCTAGGCTTTGGTTTGCTAATGGGGCCTAATTACTACTCTTGTCCCCCTACCTCCTGGGGCCAAACTTAGAGGTCCCCCCACCTAGAATCACGCAGATTGAAAACCCAAAAAATTTAAAAATTTTTAATTTTTTAATTTTTTCCCAAAAGTGTGTTTTCCCTCTCAAACTTCCCCCCAAAATACTCTAGGTTTGGAAAGCTCATTTTGAACCTCTTTCTTCCTCTTCTAAGCTCTCCATTGCTCTGCAGAAACTCCATACCTCTCAAGCTCTCCCTCCTTGTCACTCAAGCTCCCTCAATCTCAAGCTCCCTCTCCCTCTTTCTTCCTTTTCTAAGCTCTCCATTGCTACAGAAACTCCATCCCCTCTCCCTCCTTCTCAAGCTCCCTCCCTCTCAATCTCCCTCTCTCTCTCTCTCAAGCTTCCTTCCTCTCCATTGCTGCAGAAACTCTATCCCTCTTTAGTTTATCTAGGTTCAGGAAGCTTATTCTCAAACTCTTACCCTCTTTTAAGCTTTCCATTGCTGCACTGAAAACCCTGAACTTTCTCTCCTCTCCACTCCTCTGTTGTAAAACAAGCTTTTCTTTTCCCTTCTTCTCTTTTCTTACCACCATGGCCTCTTCTAGTAATGTGAGAAGACCTAGGAAGAAGGTGGAAGAGCTTGTGTTGCATAACACAAGAGATGAGAATGGAGTTTGGGCTCCAACAAGATTCAGGGTTGGGGCTTGGGTCTACATGCAGCCAAGCTCTAAGGGACCACATCGAGTGCGTCAAAAACAACTAGGGAATATGCTACATCATTGGAAGGGGCGGCTTCAAGGCTTCAAGCATACTAAGAAGGAAGGACTAATTGCCATAGTGCAATGTGTATACCCTTGGAGACCTGTACATTCAAGGCCAACGACCAAGGTTTCCTTCAAATTGTCAGTGTAACATAAACACAGCTTTAACAACATGCAAATATTGGATTTTTTGTTTCAAATTTTCTTATGATCCTCCATTTTCTTATGTCTCTCTGCAGATACTTTCCCCTCTAATTATGTTGAGGAACAACCACTCCAAAGCCTCACTGGAGTTTTCTATGCTATGCATGCATCCATTGGAGAGGTAATGTTTGTATCTCAAAGCCCAAGTGATCTTGTACAGAACAATATCTTTTTCTTTTCTCACTCATATTTTGAAGATAAAAAAACCAGGTTTATTTGGCAAGCTAGAAGAGATCCCCAACCCCCCTCTTAATAATCTCGAATGGCCCAAACCAGATGCTTGGACCATCTTATGCTTAAAGTTTAAGATGGTAAGTGATATCAAGACATCACTCAAGGTTTCAAAGGCATCTAGGTCAGTAGGGCTAAATTGGTTTTGTCCTTTACATGTTTTTGTGCACATGTTCAATTCCTTGCCATTATCCTCAAGGACTACACCTCTCAATCTGCCTTCACTCTCTTCTTTTTGAAAGCCCTCTCTAAGGTGCTCTGTGTAGCCTCTATGGCACAGAGCACCAAATGTATAGTTCTGATTAAAAAATCCCTTGCCTTCGATGTTTTTGGTTCTCGATTCAAGAGTAACCTTCTTGCTCGTATAGGTAAAGCCAAAAGCATAGGCATAGAGGATCCTCAAGAACTAGCCCAATCGCTCCTTGAGCACACTCTGCCCAATAACAAGAGAAGCAAGCTCAATATTGTAAGAAAACTTTTGTAAAGATGATGTATCACTTCTTAGTATGAATACAATACAATTTTTGCAAACTTATTTTCATCAAGTATATCATTGTTTTTTCTAGTTTGTACCATCAATGTTTTGTGAATGCATAAGAAATGACCCTGGGAGCCTAGGGGAGAGTGCCAAAACAATGCGAATTTTGAGCCTACAGAGCCTAAATTCGCACTGTTCTGGCATAGCTTCCCCAGTCCTCCAGGAGCAATTCTGATACATTGGATGACAAATAATGTAATTTTACACATGATTAAAGCTATTTTTATCTTATAAACTATTGTTTCTCACAATTAGTATACTCAACTTCATTATAAATGCATCAGAAATGATTCTGAGTGGCTGGGGGAGCAGTGCCAAAACAGTGCGAATTTTGAGCCTGCACCACTGCTGTAGAACCCAAATTCACACTGTTCTGGCATAGCTTCCCCAGCCCTCCCCCAGGAGCAATTCTGATGCATTGGATGATAAATAATGTATTTTTACACATGATTAAAGGTATTTTTATCTTATAAATTACTATTTTTCATAATTAATGTACTCAACTTCAGAAATGATCCTGAGTGGCTGGGGGAGCAGTGCCAGAACAGTGCGAATTTTGAGCCTGCAGCGCCGCTCTGCAGAGCCTAAATTTACACTGTCTAGCATAGCTTCCCCAGTCCTCCAGGAGCAATTATGATGCATTGGATGACAAATAATGTAATTTTACACATGATTAAAGCTGTTTTTATCTTATAAACTATTGTTTCTCACAATTAGTGTACTCAACTTCATTATAAATGCATCAGAAATGAGTAGAGTCCAAATTCGCACTGTTCTGGCATAGCTTCCCCAGCCCTCCAACGAGCAATTCTGATGCATTGGATGATAAATAATGTATTTTTACACATGATTAAAGGTATTTTTATCTTATAAATTATTGTTTTCATAATTAATGTACTCAACTTCATTATAAATGCATCAGAAATGCCAGAACAGTGCAAATTTTAAGCGTGTAGCGTCACTGCTGTAGAGCCTAAATTTGCACTGTTCTGGCAGCATAGCTTCTCCAGTCCTCCAGGAGCAATTTTGATGCATTGGATGACAAATAATGTAATTTTACACATGATTAAAGCTGTTTTTATCTTATAAACTATTGTTTCTCACAATTATAAATACATCAGAAATGACTGTGAGTGGCTAGGGGAGCAGTGCCAGAATAGTGCAAATTTTGAGCCTGCATCGCCGCTGTAGAGCCTAAATTCACACTATTCTGGCATAGCTTCCCTAGTCCTCCAGGAGCAATTTTGATGCATTAGATGATAAACACTGTATTTTCACACATGATTAAAGGTGTTTTTATCTTGTAAACTACTGTTTCTCACAATTAGTGTGCTCAATTTCATTATAAATGCATAAGAAATGATCCTGAGTGGCTAGGGGAGAAGTGCCAGAACAGTGCAAATTTTGAGCCTACATCGTTGTTGTAGAGGTCAAATTCGCACTATTCTGGCACAGCTTCCTCAGTCCTCCAGGAGCATTTCTGATGCCTTGGGTGACAAACTGGCACATGATAGACACTCCATGTTAAACAAACATGATGACACCGAGACATTGTAAGAGAAACTTAAAATTTTAATTATCAGAAGGTTACAAATAAAAGCCAGATAGGCTTGTTTTACAAAGGGGGGTTTGAAACAAAAGAGTTGCTTCAAAAATAAGGTTAACATCTAAGATCTTTAGATCGTGTCTCGCTCACCTCGAATGCGCCGAGCTAGTTACATGTCCTTTGGCAGATATGGTAATCCTCCTTGCATGTATTGCAAGGAGGTTGGTGTCTTCAAAAAGCCCAACAAGGTAAGCCTCAGGCTTCTTGCAATGCTTCAAGGGCAATCCCCTGCACACGGAACTCTGTTCTATATCGTTGGAGACTCTCTTTCACTGTGCAAGCGAAAGGGGATCTTCTTATCAGCAACTCAGTGTTCCTCTGATAAAACTTGATTTCTTGATTTATTATGATGCTTGCAATTGAGATTGGAGAATATGGGTTTGCCAAGCTCCACTTGTAGTCAATCTTCTGCAGTATCCTAACAAGCCAAGCTCTCCACCAACAAATTGCATAAAAGATGATAAATCGTGGAAAGGAGGGTTTGCTCTTAATGGAGGGTCAATTGGATAGAGATGCCCATCAACCCAAAGATCTACATTTTTCTCCTTAGCTATCCTACAAGCTTGGACAGATTGTGCATCAGTAGGATGGGTTTTTTAGAGCTGCGATACTCTTCAGGAATACGAATGTGTAAATCAACCTTCTGTTTTCTAGCTTCACAAGGGGCTACACAGCTTGCAAAGGCTCCATAGCTAAGCAGAGGAAGAAGCTAAAGCAGAGAGATCCTCAGAGGAAGAGAGAGAGAGAGAGAGAGAGAGACTGTTAAAACTTTACTGTTGAAAGTTTAACACAAATCCATTTTTCTAAGTTGAAAATGATATTTTTGTTATACAAATATACTAACATGGAGTTTCTCATCAATAAATTACATTTATGAGAAAATTTAAAAAATAATAATTTTTGGGGTCCCCACAAATTCGGGATCTCATGGATGTAGTGGTTCTTGACAGTTAGTTATGTTTATGGGGTTGTGAGGACCTGACACTTAGTTATGGATGTACTGGCTCCTGACAGGCTTTTGACGTGACCCTTGAATTACAAGCTTTTTGGAGAAAAAATTTTATTTTCATCATACATATTGGTTGGGTGGTGTTTTTTCCACCTCAAAATGTAAAAAAATAAAAAATAAAAAATTTTCACTTTTTGGGGCCCACCTAAATACAAGAATGTTTTGCTGATGTGGAAGGGAGATATGGTGGGAGTTAATGAGAAAGGAGATTTCAAATTGACAAGAAAGATTCAATTTGAAATACTCCTTGTATTCAAAAGAAAATCAAACTGAAAACTTGCATAGAAACCTGTTTTTAAAGCACTGTCTTACACTAGAATGCTGGAGGGAGCATTTGGTATATGTTTTTCTAAGGGAAGTTCGGTTGCAACAGCTGGCGGGGAGTGTTCAAAGGATGGCTCATGCGGCAAAGCCTCGGTATGGTTGAAAAATGGTGCGCTTCCGGTACAATGGGCGAGGGCCGACGAAGCAGTCCTTGAGTGAAGTGCCAGGACACCTAAGGAGGATCCTGGAGGGTTCTGACCAGGCAATGCACGGGCTCGCGGTGCCTAGGACACCCATGTGTATGTCGTGGAAGATATGTATGATTGACGAAATGATTATTGTAATCTATTATTGGATCTTGTTGCTGACCAGTTGGTCTCAAACGGAGAGTCCAGAGTGATACTGTTTTTTGAGAAACAAGAGACTGGATGGAATTTTTGAGTTATGACATCTGTAACCAATAACTGTTTATGGATTATTTTATATGTTAAAGTTTTAAAGAGGAGTGTGCGTATCTGTATTCGAAAGCAAAAGTTAAGAAAGGCATTCAATTATGGGTGGGTGAGTAATTGTCTGGCTCTACTGATTCCAATGGTTGGGTGGTGGAGCTAACCCATGGGCCAGATGGGGTTAGGCTGGAATCAGTGGAGTTTTAATAATTAAAATTGAAATAATAGGCATACGCTTAGAAATCAAGTAGTTAAATAAAAACCTGAAGAATTTCTCAAACGAGTAAATTAATGGCTATGCCTGACTTTCGGCTAGGAAAAAAGCGTTGATTTCCTCAAATGATTAGATCAACGGCTATGTCTGATTTCGATTGGAAAAAAAGTGTTGATTTCTTCAAACTAAGTCAGTGATAGTTTTCCTTCTATTTGGTTTAATCAGGTGAAGGATAGTTTAGTCTCTTGACCCTGTTAGAAAATTCATTAAGAAAATAAAAAAGGTGGAATCGTCCCCGTTTTTTGGGCAAGGGAAATTTTCCCGGTTTCGGTTTCGATTTTGGAATGACCACCAGTTTAGTCTCGTGTCCGGATATTCGAGGGCGAGGCCCCGAGTGGGAAACCCTGCCCCGCACAAGAGGAAGCTACTTTCGCTATCTGCTCTGCTAGCAACTGGGAATCCGGTGCACAGAGGGGGCAGAGGGGTCTCACAGCTGGTATCAGAGTGCTGTTGTAAACTTACAAAACAGCAGCAGAAATTGCCTGAAATTTTAAAGTAAATCTGGGAAATAATGTTTTCACTTGTTAAGATTATGTTTGAAATGAACTTCATAAATTGTGAATAGGATTTTTAGATGGATACCCCAAATCTGTCTAGCATTCTTGGACTCTCCCAAAGTCAGGATATGATCGCCTTTGCCTTCTAAAATCTCATCAACTCCGCTACAACCCGAGAAAGTAGAGTGAGACTCGCTCGTCACTTTGAGGATCTATACTTTCCTAATCCAGTAGAGCGACGTCAGCATATATGGTTCTTTGGAGGGCGAAGTATTCGCGTCAATACCAATCAACGTCAGTGACTCAGATAGAATATCTCGCTAACCATGATCTTGATAAGGCTAGGAGTTATTCATTATGTACATCTCGCTAACCATGATCTTGATAAGGCTAGGAGTTATTCATTATGTACAACTCTATAATCAGTGACTCAGATAGAATATCTCGCTAACCATTATCTTGATAAGGCTAGGAGTTATTCATTATGTACAACTCTATAATCATTCATCCCCCCGAAATTTTAAAATTTCTTGCCGTATTTTTAGTCTTCTTAGCCACTTTATTCCTAGGAGAAGAATTACACCACCATTATCAGTAATGAATCATGTATATCATAGCATGTCTCCATCGCAGTATCGCCTTTTTATGCGTATGCGATTGAGGCGGTGACTTTTGGAGCCGAGACGCTCTATGTATATATCAAAAACTTTTGATAATAAATGATGTTTTGCAAAAGATTCCAAATTGTTTTCGTGGTTGTGAATATTGGTTAATAAAATTATCAGAGTGAATCTTGTTTTCAAGAATTATGATGGAATATTTATTTGTTTAAGAAATAAATCTCAAAAATTATATAGTCATAAATTTGATGACAAAGTTAAGTTGACAAAAATATCGTTTTGTCAGAATCATGAGGTGCGCGGCCCGTGGGCAGTCGGATCCTCTTACCGATGATGAAGAGTTAGATCCGGACGTTCATAAAGCCCTACACCGATCCCAACCTGGTCCCTTCAAGGGGGAAGGGGAACAATTAGGAGAAGTAGTGGAAAAATAGATCGAGGCAATGGAAGAGTATTTTGATGTAACCGGTTATAATGAGAAGAGCAAGATGGCTCTCGCCAGATTGAAAATTATGGAAACGGCCAGGGTCATATACAATTGCGAGACAAACCGTGTCGACCGAAATACCCAGACCTGGTCAGATCTTAAAGCTTACCTCAGGAAGAGGTTCTGTTCCGAGCTTCCTGGAAACCAAAATGAATGAGTTCTTGGAACTGAAGCAGGATAGCCGGACGATTGAAGAATACCATCAGGCATTTGCCCTGCTCCTGAAATATTCTCCACTTTTGGATGAAGAGCAACTGATGGCCAGATTCATTTGAGGGATGAATGAGCCATTGGACACTTTAGTGAAAAATGCCAAACCAATCTCAATGGCAGAAGCTGTCAGAATGGCAAAGGACTTTGCCAAAGCATTTGTTGTCAAGGTCTCGCCGAAGCCTGCACCCTCAAACTTTAAAAGGTTCCAAACCCCAGGAAGTGCTTCAAACTTTCCACCCCCAAAGAGACTGTAAGGCCCTAATCAGAATCAAGATACAGGGAAATTCACAAGTGAAGGAAGACCCTTCCCTCAGAACACTTTTCAGGAGCCCTACCTCTTTCAAGGATTCAGAGGGATGAGCTTAGCAGTGAGAACAGGCATTTTGGGTGTCAGGGTTTCGGTTCACCAGCTTAGAGACTGCCCGACTCCTACCATGTCAAGAGGACAGGGAAGTCAAGGACCCAGAGTGTAGAGACTAGCCCCTTCGTATCAGAGTGTAGAGACTAGCCCCTTCGTATCAGTCAAATCAGGGCCCAAAATCAGGGTCCGTCTCGCCAAAATCAAGGCAATCCCAGGAGGACTCCATCTCAACCATCTACCTCTGTTCAGAGTAGTCTCAAAACTCCCTCCCAGAATTGGGGTAACCAAATAGAAAGAGTTCCGCCCCAACCTGCTGTTTGCAGCCAGAGCAGTTACGATAGCAGAAGTAGTGGAAGAGGAAAGAGGTCAGATTTATGCCATGGTTGAAAACCAAGGGTCAAATCGCCAATTCTCTATGCATCTTTCTATGCATAGAAATCAATTTTAATAAGAAAAACACTTTTATAATTAAAAAAATCCATTATGCATCTTTCTATGCATAGAAATCAATTTTAATAAGAAAAACACTTTTATAATTAAACAAATTCCATTATGCATCTTTCTATGCATAAGAATCAAATTTAACAATTAATATTAATGATATCCATGCATATTCATAGGTGAGTATGTACATGGAGTAATTAGAATATTTCTTTTAGATGCAAAAATGGTGGGAATTACTCTTTTGGAATAACATAAAAACAAACTTTCTTTTTTCACAAAATTCTGGAAAATTTTGCCATAACCTTCTTTGTATGGCTGACCATTTCTCATTTTTATCTATCTACACTTAACTTAATTAACCCAATTTTTATCTATGTACACTTAACTTAATTTCTCATTTTTATCTACACTTAACTTAATTAACCCAATTTAGAATTTTAGAACTCTAATCTACACAAATTTCTAAATTCAAGAGAGTAAACAATAAGAAAAGTTTAATTAATCCCTTAGTTAATCTTTCTAGGATTAAGAAAGGCTGGAATATAAAGAAGAGAAGGGGGTGGCCTTTTCATCAAAGGCATAGCATTTGAATTTAATTCAATCAACTGCAAAACATAAAAATCAAGAAAACCATAGATTTAAAATTCATAAACAAGTAAGAAAATTAGCTTACATGCATCTTATAAGCTCTCCTTTGGCTTGAGGGATTGAGGGTTCTACTCTTGTTTGAAATAAGAGTGGCCACCAATTCACTTTGGAGAGGATTAGGCCAAAAACAATTGAATTATTAAAAAATTCAATGTAGATGGCTCAGGGGGCAGGAGAGTAGAGTAACAGTGCGTACACACCATTAAGCATTTAAAAGGGGGAGGCTTCTATTTATAGGAAAAAGTGAGCCTCTAACCAAGCAAACTGATTCTAGAATTTTCCAGATCAGTTTGGTCAATTTTTAACCATTTTTGGGTCATTTCAGCTTACTTTTTGGATCTAGTTTTGAAACAGGAGAGAGGAGAGATGAAAATATCTCATTTTAATGATAAAAAATTGGGGGTAATGATGAGAAAAAGGCGCCTACTTCATGAGGGGAGATCCCCACTGTGAGGTGTCAAAATTCAGTTTTTTTAATTCTTTTCTTTGGTCTCTTCATCTTATGTGAGCATTTACTCATTTTTGGGGGGTTTTTCTTTTATTCTTCAATTTATCTTCTCCCTACATTTGGATTAATCTTACTGGTCCATAGGAACCTTAATTGGACCATAATCCAAAATTTTCAGAAAATCTTGACCCTTAGGCTGTGGTCTTTTGTGCACATTATAATTTATTTCTAATGCACCTTAGGAATTTCTTTTTAATATTTTGTTTCAGGGAAATTTATTTTAATAAGAAGGGATATTTTCCATCCAAAGATATCTAAAAACTGAATTATCTCTCTCTAGAATATTTTCTCTCTCTAGGCCAAAACAGGTAGAAACAAGATCTTTTATTATTATAAAAAGGGGATTGATTACAAGGGAAGAAACTGGACATCTTGAGGGGCTGGGGAAGAATCTTACAGGAGAGATCACGGCTTACAAGGCACTTCAAGCAGGATTATGGTGGCCTCCGTTATTCAAAGACGCCATAGAATTTATCAAAAGGTGCGAAGAATGTCAACGTTTCGCTATCCGACAACAAAGAAACAATATGCCATTCACCTCTATTATTGTAAGACAACCCTTCGAAAAATGGAAAGTAGATTTTATTGGACCTATTAGTCCCACGACACACCCATCACAAGCCCGATATGTGATCGTGGTGGCCACGGACTACTTCACCAAATGGGCGGAAGCCAGAGCCTCAAAGCAAGTTGATGCACGAACAACAACAAAATTCTTATATGAGCAGATTATCTCGAGGTTCAGCTGCCCATTAGAATTAGTTAGTGATCGCGGCTCACATTTTATTCATGAGGTGATCGATCATTTACTTGTGGGATTCTTAGTGGTCCATTGGAAATCATCACCTTATTATCCACATGCTAATGGTCAAGCAGAGAGTACAAACAAAATTTTGTGTACTATCTTGACAAAAACCTTGGAAGCAAGTCGGACAGACTGGAAACATAAGCTGATAGCAGTCCTATGGGCATATCGAACATCTTATAAGGTAGCGACGGGATACACTCCTTTCCATCTAGCTTATGGTGTTAAGGCAGTAATGCCTATAGAATACCTAGTTTCGAGCCTAAGGGTTGCAGTGCAAGAACGTCTGACGGAGAATGCATTAGCTAAAAGGTTACTTAGAGAAGCTCAATGAGACCAGGCTAATAGCATCACATGGACTCATGGTTGAGAAACTACACAAGAAACATTGGTTCGATAAAAATTTGAAACAAAAAGAACTGGAAATGAGGGACCTTGTCCTCATGTATGGTGTAGGGAGCACCAGGAAAAAGAAACTCAAATATAGAGGCCTAGGACCCTTTCGGGTGTCTGAGATCACACCTCAGGGGTCGGTTAGAATTGAGACAATTGATAGTATACAGATGGAGGGTTACGTCAATGGAAGCAAACTCAAAAAATATTATGGACCACTGACCCAAGAGATGCTCTCACAAGAACATCTCTTAAAACAGCAAAAACAGCTTGCAAAGGAAATAAATCCAACAAGCTCAAGAAGAGGCTAAGGCAAGGGAGGCCAAAGCTAAACAATTACTCCATAAGAGGATGTTACATGTCAACATGGCTTCCCTGCCTCTCTCAGACAAAGAGGAACTAAACATTGAGCTAGCACGACTCAGGGTTGAACTCTCTACAGCTAAAGGCCATGCAACAAGCATTGCACTAATAGATATGGGATCAAGATAATTTGATCTCATATGAGACATGGGAAGCCTTAGATAGACCACACCTTGAACCCACTGATGCACAAGTACGCAATGTACACGTGATAACTACGAAAGCTGAGGGGTTTTTAAGTGTTAACATTTTCATCAAAAATAATTCCTTGGTTGGGAAAGTGTTTGTCATGCCTGCAGGTTCCATGGAAGAGGAAACAATTCTAGGACGATCCTCGATCTGTGCCATACGACCCTGCACCTTCACGCCACAGCATTCACCTGTCATTAACACACCTTGTTATTACTCCTACACTAACACACTTCTCATTTCAACTAACCGGTTTACCATTTATTTTAAAAAAAGAAAAAAGAAAAAAAAAAGAGAAATGGTACCTACCCCACCAGTCTGGAGATTGATGTACTTTTCATTTATAGATGTCGGCCTCAAAAACAGAGGCTATAGAGACCCCAACAGCCACTCAAGCCAGCGCTACAGGCTCCCAGCAAGTTAGAAGAAGAAACCAGTGCGGGTACCCAAACTAGATTTTTTTGACCCATATGCCCAAGCCTTCCATGGGGCCATCATCAGCAAAGAAGCCCTTACGGCCCATGGAAAGGTCACCCTGCATTACCACAGCCCAGAATGCCTCCAAATTCTGGAAGAGGCAGAGATCAAGGAGAAGCTGGAAAAAGTGGGCTTAGGGAGAATGGCACAAATACTTCCAAGGAGCATCAACATGGAGCTTTATGCCGAGTATATCAAGACCTATGACAAAGGCACCAAACGTGGCACTATCACGAAGACTGACGGCATTACAGATCATTTCCTGATCACGGAATAACTCATACGTGATGCTCAGCAGCTCCCACCAGCCAGTCAAAGTCCACGCCCACGCATTTGACAAAATGCCTCTAGATGTAATGCTAAAGAAGAGTTCTTATAACTCCAATGGGGCGGAGTACGAGAATATCTAGGATGAGGCTACAGAGAAAGCCTGTAGGGCCATGTCACTGATAATGCAGGTCAAGCCAGTGGATAGATACAACAAGGTCCTGTTGAACAGGATTGCTAAGGTACATGAAGAGAAGGAGGAGGACTAGGCCTATTATATTCATAGAGAGATGGAGAACTATCTAACGCCTCATTAGTCCAAAATATGCAACCCATACCTGCTAACCCAATTCCTTAATCATGTGGCAAAAAGGCCTTTCCTAAAGCCCGAACCAGCATAGCAACTATAACTGGCACTGCTGCCAGAGCAACCACCATTAGCAGCTGAAGAAATGCAAGAAGGCCAAGCTGTCCTAGTGGAGACCCAGGCTATTATGAAGGAGATAAGGAAAGGGAGAAAGAAGAAGACAGAGAAGAAAATGCGGGGCATTATCCCAGACATAGCTGCAAAATCACGACGACTAGAGGCTAAGGTGGCACTAGAAATCAAAAAGTACTAGGAAGCATTGACAGAGAAAGAAGCCACAATCAGTAAGTTACTCCCCCGCCCAGCATAGCTGATTTTCACCAACCTGTCCCCACTTAAGGATTCAGCTTTGACAAACACATCGACAGAGATGGAGCTCGAACAAGCAACATCAATTCCAGTACAAGCTGACAGAGAAAGAAACCACAATCAGCAAGTTACTCCCCCAAGACGAGCTCGACATAGCTGATTTTCACTAACCTATCCCCACTTATTAAGGATTCAGCTTTGACAAACACACCGATAGAGATGGAGCCCGAACAAGCAGCATCAATTCCAGTACAAGCTGAGGAAACACAAGGTATTGAGGCAGCAACGTCTCAAGAGCATGAACCAGTAGCCCATACTAATACTAGCAAAAAAAAAAAAAGAAGTGCAGAACCATCAAACCCAAGGAAAAGAAGGCATTTGGAAGATGAGGAAATAATACCCCAGCTGGCCTCCCTACAAAACATCGACTATCAACAATTCATGCAAGAAACAATGGAAGGTTTGGATGAATTGTTAAACCTACCACATGCGAGACTAAAAGAAAGCACAAGCACAAGTGCACCATGGGAGGAGGAGCAGAAATTCTGGCATTGCCACCTCCTCACAACACACATGCTCCATGATCGTAACGCTGCCCTTTGGAAGCAGGTTAACGAGTCGAACACACAAGTGTGGACCTTAAAGGACCACTTGTTAGCGATAGTAGAGGCCACACATCAGGATGTCATTTGAAGGCCACGAAGGAGCAAGAGACCAGATATAAAGCACTGGAGAGAAATAATGTGGTCCTTAGCCGAACCATTGTACAAAGGATCAAAGAAAATACAGACCTCAAGGCAAAGTTAGAACAAGCTAAAGAGCAACTCCAGAAGGAGGTCACCTACACCCATGAGCTCATATAGCCCTTCATGCCCAGCAAGTACAAGAACTCCAGCACAATTCCAGGGCCAAAGAAGAGGAGCTGCAAACGATAGATCCAATAGCTATCCTCCAATCTAAAAGTAGCGGAGGACAAAGCCACTCACTTATAGCAAGAGAGAGAACAATCGAACAAGGCACATGCAGAGAAAATAAGAACACTTAATGACACCATAAGTGCCAGTCAAGTCGAAATGCAAAGGATGGAATTGGCCCACCAAGAAGCAATGGCACAACTTACACAATAACTACAAGATAGTCAGAGGCTGGTTGCTGAAAGGCTCCAAAGAATCACTGAAGCTCAAGAAAGCGAAGCAACAGCCAGGCGTTCCCAAGAGGAAGCAACCCGAAGATTCAAGGAATTGGATGCTGCAAGGATGGTTTGTGAAACTGCCATATCAAACCTCCTCAGCAACAATGACTCTCGTCTACAAGAGTTAGAATGCCAGTCAGTGATACAAGACCGAAGTCAGCAGCTAGAGCCTATAGATGACCTATGCCTACTCCTTGAGCGTGCCTCAAAGTTGGGTTTCCAATAACTCCTTGGGCACCTCCTCAAACTCTCACTCTGTTTTTGTCTACAGTAACCCTCTCTTCACTTCAATACGATTTAAATCTATGTGAAGACCTAGGCCTAGGTGAACTAACCCTTCTTAAGCATAATACTGAATGCGATGCTGACCCTACAATAATAATGGAAATTTTGTGGGGGAACAGTCTTAACTAATCCACAAGATATCTTCTTTTACCCATTACATCCTATTGTGTTAAACCTTTGTAGTTGGTGTTGGGTACTCCAAAATTTTGAAATTCTGAACAACAGTGTCAAAAAATTAGACCTATTTGTTCTAGATGACATTCTCGAAACACCAGCCAACTATGAGGTGGTAGCACATAGCTATCAGTGGATTATAAGCCATGGGTGGCTCGAAGTTTATAATACTCACCAACATCTTAACTTATTTACAATTTTGATGCCACACCCATATTGAATATCCTACCATAATTCCTGAGGATTCCCTGACTTATAAGACTTTATGAAATCTCACAAGCCTAACCACCCACCCCCTAGCATAGGTCATGGTCAAGAAGAAACCTTGTCTTCATCTTCAATGTCCACTTACCCCGTCTATTTTAATGTCACTATAGTAAACTCCTTAACCCCTATCCTAATACCCCACCTACTAACACATCTTAGGCCGACTGCATATTCTCTACTTTCACTCCTCAGCATAGCAAATAGATTTTCCCACTAACCCTCTCGCCCCCGAGAAGATACTAACACCTCACCTGTCTCCCCAACGACAACCTCAAGAGGTACACTATCCTATTCCCTAGGACAATATTGAAGCCTTCATTGATGACACAATTTGGAATCATTGTCTGGTGCAGAATACGAGGGCTTCATTCGTGCTGGCAATCCTCTATTAAAGCCCAGGTTGATGTTCAAGGTGCTCATACAAGTGACTCCATTTGAACCAACTCGATGGATTATGCCACAAGACTACTCCGAGGTCACACCAACAAAGCAGCATTATGTGCCATACCCTCTACGAGCACCTCACCCTGATTTAGAAGAATTACTTCCCTTGGCTAGAGGAGAAGGCACATTATGGGAAAATGTGGTGCAACACACAAAATTGGCCAATCCCCAATTGGCTGACCTGCTGGAAATCAGGATTGTCACCTTCATGATCATCTATACTACTTTTGTAGGTGGAGAAAGGGTCACCCCATACACACAAGAGGCAGCTATGCCACAACTGTCATAGATGAGGCGCAACCCAAACTAGAAGATTTTGGAATACAACCACACTGGTGAAAAGAGTACTTAACAATTCCAGAGTACAGCCAAGTCTATATGTGCGCACCACCAACACAGCGGGTTGACCCATTGTACATGCCCCTTAAGAGAAGATGGACTCCACTGGAGTTTTAGGAGGCCAAGCGGCGCGACTCCCATGTCTGCTACAACTTTTTGATCTTCATGGCAACAACCTTTCTAGGCATACAGGAGCAAAGGAAGCAAATGCTTACTTGGATACAAGCATGGCACCGTATCCCGAATCCAGCAATCGTGGCAAGTGTTAGATTTTTGAAATTGCTGGTGGTTCTAATTGGCCAACCTATGATGGCCCCATGATGCTGAGCACCTACAGTTCGACATGAACCAAGGCCCATTTGATTGGGGCATGATGATGTATTACCATCGCCTAAGGTGTCTTTCGGCAGATTACATGCATGTCACGTTCGAGGACATGGTAGACATAGGGTTCTGGCGCTCCCACTCAGCATTCAAACGCACACTCAAGAAGCTTCAATCACGAAGGAATTTCTACTCACATGAGTTCACAGTGACTAGGTCTTTAGACCTCGGTAACAGGTTCTGAGGACAGAATCTACATCAGGAAGGGGGGGATGTTAATCCCATTTTGGATTAACAAGCATGCTCCTCCAATTGAGGACATTAATAAGTGTCATGAAACGGCACTATAAAAGTTGTACATTATGAGATATTGGCCACCCAAGGCCTAGTTAAGTAAGTTTTGGGTGCCCAAATGTGAATAAGGGCCAAATATATATAAGGCATTTTCTCATAATAAAAAGACACAATCCCCTTTTGTGCTATAGAGAGCTCTTCCTTGTGTCTTGAGAGCGATTGAGAGAGAGAGAGAGAGAGAGAGAGAGAGAGAGAGAGAGCATTCTAGCATTGTACCTCTTCTATGCTTGTATCATTCATGCCTGTGTGGGAGAGTGAGAGAGATTGATTACCTTATGCGAGGGTGTGAGCGACCCTACGGTGACAGCATGGAGGTGGAGCTTGGAGGTTAACAAGTGAGCTTGGAGGCTTCAAGGGACTCAAGTTCGAAGCATTGGTAAGTGCCCTACGATGGTTATGATCTATTGCTCATCCTTTAGTTGAATGCATTGAGTTCCCTCTTGGAGAGGTGTGGTAGCACATAACACTATCATGTGTACTAAGTTGATGCCTATCATCCGGAGAGACCGATGGTCAAACGAAAAGGGTGAATAAGTGGGTGGAGACGTATTTGAGACACTTTTGCTATGAGACCCAAAGTGCATGGGATGAGTGGTTGTCTCTTGCTGAATTTGCATACAATAGCACCCATCATGAGAGCATTGGCATGTCTCCTTTTGAAGCCTTATATGGGTACATAGTGAATGTGCTAATAATGGTTATCAAGCAAGATGTGGTGAATCAAAATGCAAAAGTGTTAAAATTACAATATAGGCATGGATAATCAAAAACTAGCAAGTTCTCATTAGGCCAATGCCTCAATTCATTTACTCACTAAACCATAGGACTAGAATCCATGTTACCTTCTTAAGAAAACAATTCTTTTCACAAAGATTTTTGCATTTCAACTTGAGATTGCCGATAAGACATTCTTTATTAAGGCATATGCTAAAGAATACAAACTTTAAATAGTAAATCAATCAAATAGATAAATATTAACAATTTATAGAGAAGCCGGGGCCATACCTCAACCCCTAAGAATGATTGAAAAACAAAATATGTATATACCTTATAGAAATTTGTCATTTATCGTTGCCTTTGCTCGTTTTAACAAGAGCTTTAGAACTTGACATATGAGAATAGAGTCTTCTAATACCTCGTCTTTTGATTGAAATCATCCAATAATCTCCAAGCTTTATCTCCTCTTACTCATACTGTGACTCTTCTCTCTTTCTAAGGTCTATGGCAAAATAGCCTTCTTCTCTTACAGGACTACGGCATACTATTCTTTCTCTAAAAGAAAAGCTATGGAGTTTTGGTCTCTTTCTCCGAAAGACCATAGCAATCTAAGCTTCTTTTCTAAGATATTAGATAAGAATGAAGGGATATATACATCTCAAACTCTAGGATTACCTTGAGGCTACTTGCTGCCATCTCACAATTTTCTCTGTGTAGAGACCCTGACATAAACAGCAAATTATTTCAGCCATAACTTTCTGATTAAAACTCAGAATATGGTCATATAACCAATCAAAAGAATGGGAAGGCATCTGGTCTACAAGCCAACATAGGTAGAATAGGCAAAAACGTCTGTATATAGCCACAAACGCACCATCTTTAGAAACGCGTTGTTTTTCCACATTTTTAGTATGCATGGACTCTAAATGTGTAAAAGTACTCTAAATATGACCTCTTATCACCTAAACTCAAAATTCTATTTTTGGGAATACTTATCTCTTTAATAGAACTATTCTTATGTTCTTATTTCTTTTAGGATTTTTGGAGCTAATATTTTTATTCTAACACTTTCCTAATGTTTCTAGCCTTATTGTCTCACTCTTCTCTAATTACACTCTCTTTCCTTATTGAAATCTATATTAAAAGAGACACATACATACGTCGCTTGGGAGAGACCTTACAGTAATTATCTACTAATCCTAATTAACTAGATAATGGACTCATAAACTTGATGGATTCTAGGCTTGGCTCTGATACCATGTTAAAATTATAGCAATGTGATGAGCTATGGTGGATCAAATGCTAGAATCAACATCATTAACAAAGTGATTAGTGAGTAATTAACTAATAGCTTAATGCTAGAATCAACATCATTAACAAAGTGATTAGATGTGATTAGTGAGTAATTAACTAATAGCTTAATGTAGGCATGGATAATCAAAAACCAGCAAGTTCTCATTAGGCCAATGCCTCGATTTATAGAGTTTACATCCAAGCATCTAATCCCACTGATTTCTCCTTGATTCACTCCACCTCTTTTACTTGATTCTCTCCACCTCTCCCAGAATATCTCCACACCTCCTAAATCTTCTCATGCTACCCTTTATTCTCTCCCAGTAGATTCTTCTCACCTTTTCATAAGTTCTCTCACATTTTACAGATTCTCTTAAGGGCTTGTTCCCGCACACACCCTATTCACTTGTATATTTCAACAAAAAGAAGAGGGGCCAAGAAAATGTAAGTGTTGCGTCAATAATGCAAGATGCATATGAAGCAAGCCCAAGAGAGTATGAAGTATTATGTAGACAAGCATAGAAGAAACTTGGAGTTCAAGGAGGGCGACAATGTGTTCTTGAGGTTGCCAAAATCAAGATATGGACTGCTCAAAGGTAGTACCAATACCAAATTGGCTCATAGGTATTCTGGACCCTACAAAGTATTGAGGAAGGTTGGTGAAGTAGCTTATCGATTGTTGTTACCTTGATCGATAAGGATTCATGATGTCTTTCATGTGTCACACTTGAATGCTTATGTGGGGTTAGAAGTAGTTGTTCGTGAGGAATTGCCTCCCTTGGATGAAGAAGGATTGGTTGAATACCTTCCGAAGAAGATTTTGAGCAAAAGAGATAGGGTTCTTTATAATCGAACTCTTGTGGAATACCTTGTCAAATGGAAAGGATTTCCCAAAGAAGAGGCTTCATGACAACGCGCCTCTATGACGGAGCATCACCATGATTTTGATGAAGCAAAAGGGCAGGTATAACAGTGAATAAGCTTGCTGGAAATTCCTAAAAATTCACTATTTTTAGCCCATATGTCTATGTGGCAAGCTTAATGGTTAGAGAATGAGCTTTGGAAAAGGCATGTATCTTCATGGAGCAAAGAAAAGGAGCTAATTTGGGAGTGTCTTATGCAGAATTACAACAATGCAAGAGTTGTATACTCTTTTAGAATATTTTACCTTAACATGCTACTTTCACATTTGGAATTGAGGAGATGTTGTGTTCTCCATAATGTTGCATCCAACCCTTATGATTATGTGATTCTAATCAAAGGTTTCGAGGATGAAACCATTCGAGTGGGGATGGTTTGTAATGAAGGGGAACACATTAATTGGGCAATTAGCCATGGGCGGCTAGACATGTAAATAGATAATGAACGCTAAGGCCATGTGAACACACCATGGGCCATATAAGTGAGTTAGGGGAGATGGACACCTATCTTTTTATAATCATTTATACAATATGGAGCCCAAGCTCTTGGCTATGGTGGTACTCCCTTGAGTGCATATGTGTGGTACTCCACTTGAGTGCATCTCTAATCCCAACCCTAATCTCTCTTTCTTGCATATTTAGGGTATTATGAGAAATGGCTTCGCGTGAAAAAAAATTATGTCTTAATCAATTAATCTCTTGGCAATGCTACCTTGCAAATTTTTTTCCTTTTTTAATGGTTTTATAATTAATAAGTCTTTATGGTTTTTATAATGGAAAGATTAGAGACTAATCTAGTTCTCCCCTTCCCTGAACGAATAGAGTATTTAATGCTTTATGTTGCTGGATTTATAGGATGATATCATCAATTAGAGTTAAGTTTTGGATTCTTCTTTAAATAGAGAAATGATGTTTTTCATCAATTAGGGTAAGTTTTAGATTCTTATTTAAAAAGAGAAAGGATGTTTTTAATTTAGGATTGAGTGAGGCCAATTTATCCTTGTATCGGGCAAAGCACAAGCTATGGTTTTCCAAAGATTGTGTATTATGAGGGTAGGTGGGATGGGGCCTCCTCACCTCTAGTTTGTTCGAGCAAAACACAATGTAAGCATGGAGTTTTGCATTATGCAGTGTTGGGAAAAAACTATCACTTCCAACATTGAAAGTGTTTTCTTGATTGTGGAAAAGGCACTTTTCCCTATATTTATAATTTTGAGGAGAGACATATGCCACAGGGCTCGGGAAAAGGTAGGTTCACTTTATCCAAAACCTGCTCGCGACGATCGACATGGGTTGGTTCAATTCCGGACGAGGAGGCTTATGCCGATTGTTGATTTTTTTTCTCAAAAGGCTTTAGGCCGGTTCGCACGCGTGGGAGAAGGAAAAAAGCACTACTCACATAATTTGAGAAGGTTTTAAAAATACAATATATACTATATTGTAGTATATGCTATATATATTCACTTACTATTTCAGTGAATATATATATGCTGCTGGAGTTTGAATTTTGAAATAGTAAGTGAATATATATATGACTTACATTCTCCACCGTCCGGCGTCAACGGTCACCCTCCTTATCTCCACCAGGTGGCAGGCACCTCCTTATCTCCACCGTCACCTCACCTAACAGGCTAACCCTGACTGCAAGTCTGGACTCTGCATGTTTATGCCATATGGTTCTCTTCCATAATCGCCAGCGGCCAAACCTCCATCTCCTGGCCGAATGCATCAAGGTCTCCAACTTCCAAGCCTGCCTGTGCACTCCAAGGAGCGAGTTAACATCTACATTCTACAAATCACCCTCAGATCAAGCCTTCAAGGGAAAGGTGGCACCATCTCAAAAATCGAGCCTGATTCAGCAGACAGATAAGCCGTGGGATCGAAGTCTTCCCGACTCCCGAGTCGTTGTCCCTTCCTCCAGAGATCTGCATTATCAAAGACGAACAGAGCCTGTCAACTTTCAAGGTAAAATTACTTGACTCTTCACCTTTGTGTAAGGCTCCACGAGTCCCCATCCCTCTGACTCAATACTACTTACTTCCTGTCTCGTGGGCCACGTTGGCAAAGAAGGCCGCCAGCTCTCGCTTCTGGACATCGGAGCTGCCGATGTTGCCGAAGGCGCTGTAAGTATTAGCCGTAGCGATGAAGCCGTCGTAGGTGTAGAAGCCGTTGGAAGGGCAGCCTGAACCGCTGTTTTGCGAGAGGAACTGGGCAAACACGCTGCTTCTCACTGTGCCGGAGATGCCATACCCGCCACCGCTACTGTAAGGCCCACTCTGGCAGAGCCGGCTCCGCAGTAGTCATTGGTGCTGTCGCAGTAGCCATACTAGCTGCAGCAAAGGTTGTTGGCGCACACTGCGTTCCCGCCCTGGCTGCCACATTGCTGCGCCCAGCGCAGCTGCAATAGAAGCCGGAGCACAACAAAGCCAGCACCAACAAAGCCACGGCCAACCACCAGTGTTGAGAGGAGGGGAGAGGCGTAGCTTATAGCTTGCAGAGGTGGTAGTGAACTATGAGAGGCACCTTACGTTAGAGGGCACCTTGAGGCTTGTGCTGGTGGAAAGTGGAAGGCACGTGGAAGGCACTCAGCATCGCTTCACATAGTTGTCTCCACCAGCAGTTCACACTGCACAGACTTGATGTCCATAGAGGAGGGCTTGATGGAGAGCCATGGCCAACCACCAGCACTGATGACAGTATACCTGATTTGTCTTCGATCAGTTCTCTGTCGCTAGAAATGCAGAGATGTCCATAATTGGTGGTAGATGGCAAAGATTTCAAAGAGGGCAAAGGGCCCCTTTAATTCTAAAGTTCTTGGTATAATATTTGTGATAGTTTTTTGCGATTGAGTTTATAGCATGGGAAGTTTAAACATATAAGCTGATTTGTTTGTTATAGTGGCTTTGTGTCAATGGAGCCCAACAATGTTGAAACCGGTAAAAGACAAGGTATGAAAGATAATAAAAAAAGGCAAGGTACGCTTCTCCCGTGGGCTGGTCGGATGGCTTCAAAGGTTAATGGCAAAAAAAAGAAAGGTGATGTACAAAGTCAGAATACTAATTCATCTAAAGCAAGTACTACTGATGAGGTGTTGTCTAGTTTGTCTTTGCCAGAGAGATTAGAGCTTCAAAGGAGAATAGAAGCAAGAGCAGCTTTCCAAGAGAGTTGGCTTCAAACATTTCATTGGCTTGTCTACAACGAGGAGAAAGCTAAGATGTACTGTAAGTTTTGTTTAAAGTATCCCATCACCATAGTGCATATTCAAAGGATGGTTCCATTAATTTTAAGTTTAGTAATTTAAAAGCACATTGTAGAACACTTTGTCATGCACATTCTATGGAAGCAGTTCTACTTGAAGGGAAGGAAACTATTCAAACTAGCATGAAAAAGGTTGAAAATTTTAAAGATGAGGCATTGACAACTCTCTTTAAAGTTGCCTATCATATGGCAAAAAAGAGAGATGCTTTTGTTGGTTTTCTAGATATGATTAGTCTTTTACAGGATTGTCGTGTGCCATTCTCAACATCCTTGTATAATGATGACAAGGCTTGCGCAGAGATGGTATTTTGTATTGGTAAGTGTTTGATGAACACCACATTGAAGAAAGTGTTTCGAAGTCCGTTTTTTGGTGTTCTTGTAGATGAATCAACTGATATTTCCAAGCATGGACACTTGATTATTTATTTGTCTTATCTTATTGATGATTGTATTCCTACCTATTCTTTTTATGGTATTATTCGTGTGAGTGATGGGAGTGCAAAGACCATTTTAAACACCATTCTTTCAGAGCTAAAAAGAAGTAAGTTTGATCTAATGAAGCTAATTGCTTTTGGGTCTGATGACTGTAGTATAATGACAGGAAAGGAGAATGGTGTCGCCACACTTTTTAAAAAACATGTTAATTCATACTTGACATCCATTCATTGTGTTGCTCATAGGACAGCTTTGGCTGTGTCTTCTGGCAAAGAATTGGAGATTTCCAAGAAAATAGAAAAATTGGTGAATTCCATTGCCCATTATTTCAATGCAAGTGGCAAAAGATTGGAAGAGCTAAGGATCATACAAGAGGAGCTTGCTTGTCCTATCTTGAAGATGGAACACACATTTGATGTTAGGTGGTTGAGCCGATCGTCGGCTATGAGCAAGGTGTGTTCTTCTCTTGATGCTATTCTTGTGGAAACCAAGGAAAATGCTCCGAGTATATTTGCAGAAATTTCCAAGTTTGAAATTATCTATTGTCTTCATTTTTTAGCGGATATTTTAAAAGGTATGGCTATGGTGAGTAAGATATTTCAAAAAGAGTTTGTAGATGTGACTACAATCCATGATGTTATCCAAAAGGAGATCAATTTAATTCGGCAATATTATATTGATCCTCCTGATGTTGATTGTAACGCTCTTACTTGTGATATTGATGGTTTTGCATTTTTACCGAATCATGGACCTGAGAAGGGTCACTTGTTTACATTGCGAGGAGCTCTTCATGGCAGCATGTTTTTTGACATCAAGATAGATAGGGACATACTTGGAGTAGATCTAGCATCAGCCCTTGCCTTTCAGGTATCTTTTTCGAAAGAAATTATTGCTAACCTTGAAGCACGTTTTGCAGACAATACAATATTAAGCAGATTACGAGTACTAGTGCCTGCACAACATCCTCTTCTAGAGAAGATGCTCAAGGACTATGGTAAGTTTGAGGCTCAAGAAATAGCCTCGTTCCATGGTAAGGAAAAGTCTCTGGAGGTAATGAATTTTTCTTCTATCATTGATGAAGATGATTTTATTAGTGAGTTTTGGTCTTTTAAACAGCAAGCTTCAATTAGTTGGGTACACTACAGTCTTCCTGATGTTACAGCTGCAATAGCATGTAATCCAATGTGGCGAGACTCTTATCCTAATGTTTTAACTCTGTGTCAAATTTCTTTAGTTCGATGTTCAAGTAATGCTATTTGTGAAAGAGGTTTTAGCACACGCACACTTATAAAGACCAAGTTGCGTAATAGCATGGAGTTACGGACCTTGGATGCTATTATGAAGATCAATATTGAAGGACCCTCCAAGCTATGTGACTCAGAGTTGGAGGAGAGTATGGTTTTATGGGGAGCAAAGGCTCATAGACATCTCTACATAGTGCAAGGTATTTGTAGCTTAATCATCCAATGATGAAGGTACGCTTTTTGTAGCTTAATCATTTCTTTTGATCGCTTTTTTTTCATATTCACCTACTAACTTGTTATGGGAGTGGATGAAGTGCATTCACTTTATCCACTCCCCCAAGAGGGCTTGGTGTAGCCATTCAAAATGGTGACGAGGTTCAATTCCCCAACTCTCTCCTTGTATGTCCTCACGTGTTCAATAATATATTTTTTTTATCATTTTGAGCATAGATCGTGATGTGAGAAGGATGTTTTACAGATCATGGATGATGCTTTTTTGTCTACAATGACCATGTGTGTTGTCATATTTCATGGCACATTGGTTGAGGTTTTGGTGTTTTGAGCTTTGAGTGAGACTATAATGTTTTGAATATGTGTAATGATGATATCATTTATGTGCAGCTACATCGTGCTCGATGACAAATGCAAACTTTGTCAACCTACTCAAAGCTTGCAATGATTTACCATGTATGTCGTCTTTTTATTTATGCAAAATTTGATCAGATTCAATGCTCAATAACCAGTCTTGATTCATGGATTTGATCAATTGAAAGCATGATAATAGTATCGTTTTTCTTGATCAGGTAAAAATTGACTGGACCATAAAGATAGAAGATCATTGGTATATTGCAGTCTGAGAGTATGTTAACACACTAGTTTTGAATTTATTCAGGTTGCAATGGTTAAATTATTTTATTAATGGTGCCACTAAGCAGCTACATCCTTGTGGATGGTACTTGAAAAAGCTACAAAAGCCAAGCTACAAAAGTCTACAGGATGGTTTTGGCAGGTATGCTCATGTTTGGTAATATAGATCCTTTCAATCATCACAACTCAATAACTAGTTGTCTTGCTCCAGAAGGTTGAACAGTTCAGACTTCAGAGCTATGGGCAATGGTGCTAGATTCAACATTTGGTGCTGGTCAGCCAAAGCACATGAGCTGTAATGCTGAGGTTGCAAATGAGGTTGGCATGTCGCTTGATGAAGAGCGGATATCGCATGCTACTGGAACAATGAGTCACACATATTTATCATGGTATGCATCAAACAAGCTGAGATCTCCATAGTTCATACAAAAGATTAAGAATGTATTCGAATAGTAGGAAAGAGTGAAAGGCTAAAAGCTTAGCTTGTTTGAATATGAGAAAGAACAAGATTCTATTTTTGAATGAAATAGCGATAGATTTGTCGAAAAGGAAAATTTTCGGTTCAATTCAGTTTGAAAAGGATCAAGCTTGTCCAAATTTGGCAAAGCCGGTTCATCTTTGGTCAAGGGGGATATTTTGCTGGTTCACTTTGTAGTGTTTTCCCGAGCCCTGGTATGGCCTATCATCCACAAACAAATAACCAAACCGAGAGAGTAAACAATGTGCTTAAAATCTATTTGAGACACTATTATTATAACATCCAAGCTTCATGGAATGTATGGTTACACTTACCTGGATTTTACCATAACAATACTTATCACATGAGTAGTAACATGTCTCCATTTGAGGATTCACCTTTTTCTCATTGAATGCAATAGAAGGTACCTGCACTTTATACCCATACATGGCTTCAAATGGAGACATGTTAATACTCATGTGATAAGTATTGTTATGGTAAAATCCAAGTAAGTGTAACCATACATTCCATGAAGCTTGGATGTTATAATAATAGTGTCTCAAATAGATTTTAAGCACGTTGTTTACTCTCTCGGTTTGGTTATTTGTTTGTGGATGATAGGCCATACCAGGGCTCGGGAAAACCTACAAAGTGAACCAGCAAAATATCCCCCTTGACCAAAGATGAACCGGCTTTGCCAAATTTGGACAAGCTTGATCCTTTTCAAACTGAATTGAACCGGAAATTTTCCTTTTCGACAAATCTATCGCTATTTCATTCAAAAATAGAATCTTGTTCTTTCTCATATTCAAACAAGCTAAGCTTTTAGCCTTTCACTCTTTCCTACTATTCGAATACATTCTTAATCTTTTGTATGAACTATGGAGATCTCAGCTTGTTTGATGCATACCATGATAAATATGTGTGACTCATTGTTCTAGTAGCATGCGATATCTGCTCTTCATCAAGCGACATGCAAACCTCATTTGCAACCTCAGCATTACAGCTCATGTGCTTTGGCTAACCAGCACCAAATGTTGAATCTAGCACCATTGCCCAGAACTTGGCTGGCTTCTAGGCTTCTGCTAATTCTGCCCTGAGTCTCTCCACGTGAGCTTGGAGCATATTTTTCTCGCTGGTGTGAGGGTTCTGATCTTCCCTTCACTCAGCTCTTTTTGTTGGGACCAAGGCCTTCTCCGCCATGGCAAGTTTGTTCTGCATCTCCACATTATGCCGAGTCATGATTTTTGCTTTGTTCTCCAAATCTTTGGCTTTGTTTGTAGCTTTTGTGAGTAGCCCGTATTGTTGATGATTCACGGCACACATCTGGTGAATAGTGTTCCGGGCCTTTGATTCGTATTCCTCCACTACAGTGATGGCCTGAGATAGGATGTTCTGGGCCACAGTCATCAGCCTGAGTGGGGAGTTGCACCTCCAGCTCTCCGGGTAACTTTGGGCTGTGGCTCACCTTCCTGCATTTGCCACCCAAGTCCGAATCTCTTGTGGTACAAGAAGTTCTGCCCTTGCAAAAATCTTGCCCTTCTATGCTTCCTCTTCTATCTTTTTCTGTTGTTCTTCTTCTCTTTTCTTTCTCTCTTCCTCCTCTTTTCTTGTCTTATCTTCTTCCTCCTTTTTCCTAAATTTCTCCTCTTCCAGCTTCCTCTTCTTTTCTGCTTCTGCAGAGCAGCTTCTTGCTTCTATCTCTCCTCTAGTTGCCTTTTCCTTTCTTCCTCTGCTTTCTATTTCTTTATTTCTTCCGGGTCTGGCAACAAGTCTTCATCCACTCTGTGCTTTCTCTTTTTGCTAGCCTTTTGGGCTATTTTTTGCCATTCTTCTTCATCATCCACATCATCTTCGAACAAACTGAAAGTCATTTTGGTGGTTTAAGAGGATCCTTTGGCTTCGTGGTGTGATTGTCCCACATTGGATTCTTTGAACCTGACATCCATGGACCTGGTAGCCTGTGCGATTGCCCTTAAGTGTGCATGCACCTCTGTTGGCTGTTTTTCTTTGGCCCATGTGGCTACTCGTTTGGCCAAATTTTCCTTGTAGATGGCAACCCAATTTATCTTCTCTCCTACTTCTGCTGCTCTGAGCAACCTGTAGTTTTTGTTGACATGTCCTCTGGCTTCCCCATTAACATCACATTCTGTAAGAAAAAGATGACTTCTTCTCTCAACGGGTCTCGTCTCCCACATCCTTTACCCGGTGCATGTCGCCCATCTTCGTGGGGATATCTTCCTCCACCATGGGCTCCATGTTAGTGTCCAATGCACCATCCATTGGCAGCCCTAATGCGTGATGTACTGTGAGATCTGTGATTTTTATGGACTCCTTCCCCTCCATGTGCATAGTGTTTGTCTCCAGAAATTGATTGATCAACTTGCCCCCATCCTTGGGGTCCCTCCCACTGGAAATTCAGTAGCTTTTCGAAGCCACACTTCCTCACCCACTCCTGGTGTTCCTTCTTTCTCATATCAGGGACCATCATTGGTATACAAAGGCTTTTCTCTGGCCTTAGAGTCTTGCTGATTTTTTTGACATGGCTCTGTCTTTTGAGAAAGTGCTGTGAATTGGTGAGAAAGTTGTGAGCAAGAAAGCAGGTTGAGAATGTGCACGTTTTGGCTCCTTGTGCTCTTGTTTGTGATGTTTTTTACTCTTTCCTTCCTTTCTTGGGGTGTTGTCATTTTCAGCTTCTTGCTTTTCAATGTGACTTGACCCTTGATTCGTATCATTCTCACCATCTTGGCTTAAAGGCATTAAACTTTGCTCGCTGCCTCCCTGCCTTACCATTGCATATGGAGTTTTAATGATATTATGACAACTGTCCTCCATGTAGTCACTTATGCCAACATCGTGGCCATTTGCATTGCTGACATAGATCTGGTTAGCGTACACTTGGTTGTTTGCTTCTTTGCTGACCTGTCCTTGTTTGCTTGTGGAATTGTGATCTTTTGCGGACTCCCTCCAAAGCTTTGTTGCTTCATAGGGTTTTCTGTGTCAATTTCTGCTGGTGAGATTATGCCACAATAGACAATCCGGACCGGCTCCTTGTCCTCCCCTTGATCTTCTTCTGGTGTGACTACCACCGGTTGGCCCATGTACTCTCTCATCCTGAAGCCGTTCACTATTTTGGAAAAAGGTATACCATCCAAGGTTTCTAATATAAAGGCATTTTGACTGACTGGGGTTTTCACCATGAATGGCCCTATCCACCGGATCTTAAATTTTTCGGGTGCGAGCCCAACTTGGAGTTGTAGACCAATAATAGGTCCCCTTGCTTGAAAATTTTGTGCTTGAGATGCCTGTCGATGCAGGCTTTCCTTCTCCGTGCTACACTATCTTGGCCTGTAGCACAGTGTGTTGTCTTTCTTCCTCTAAGGCTAGGAGCTCATGTATTTTGTGCTTCCGGGATTCCTCCATTGGTAGCTTTTCTGGCATGGCCACTCTCAGATTGGGCACCACATGTAAGATGTGTGGAATTCCCATAGGGCAGCATCTAGTTTTTGGTCCCATTGATTTTTGTTGGCATTTATGATCTTCTTTAAAATTTTGGTCAAAACCTTGTCGGCAAATTCCGCCTAGCCATTGCACTATGGGTAATAGGTTGAGGACTTCTTTTGTGATTGATGAGGTACCTTTCCATCAACCCTTTCATTACCTTGTTCATGAAATGTGTGCCTTGGTCACTGACTATTTCCACCGGCAATCCATGCCTAGCAATAATATCCTTGAAGAGGAACTTCACCACCTCTTCTACGGAATTGTTTTTCACAGCTTTAGCTTCCCACCATTTGGTGAAATAGTAGGTTACCAAAATGATGTATTCACACCTGTTGCCTTTCGTGGGCGGCTTGATTGGTCCAACAAAATCCAATCCCCACTTCATGAATGGAAATAGCGGCAATATGGGTGAGATGGGCAATCTATCAGTATCCTTGGGTTGACCCATCCGCCTGACAAATATCACATTGCTTTGCTTCGCTGTTGACATCCTTCATGACCATTGGCCACCAGAGGCTAGCTTGAAAAATTTTGCGGGCTATGATTTCTCCACCCATGTGTCCTCCAGTTATGCCATAGTGTGCTTCCCTCAATACTGCTTGTTGCTCATGGTCCGTGGGACACACCTTCATAGAATTTGTCTATGTCTCTTTTTGTAGATCTGCCCCGTCAATAATTGTGTGAAGGTTGTGCTCCTCAAGGCGATCCTTTTCTTTCTGTTAGCAGTGTAGCCTTCCGGGAATGTTCCATCCTCTAAAAACTGCATCATGTCATAATACCAGTTCTCTCCCACTTCTGCAGGCTATTGTGAATAGGTTGGCATCTGGGAGGTGATAATCCACTCCCTCCAGAGCTGGTCTTCTAATTCCAACAAAAAACACACAATTTAAGCTAAAATTAATGATTCTAGTTCTGTGTTTAACTCTAAAGAGAGCTAACATTCACTAAAAATTGCATTCTATTGCATTGTTTGATGCAATGGATGCAAAATAAGCCTAAGACACTCTATGTGCAAGCCCTGAGAACATTAAAAATCATATTAACAACAACAAAAACAACAAATTAAGCAAAAATGCATTCTTTCTAAAACAAAAAAGATCAAATTTCTCACAAAATCACACACAAATCTCCATCAAATGCACATCTTTTTCATGGGAAACCATTAATCAAGATAATGGGCAATGGGTAATGCGTAGATTAGAGGAAAATGATGGAAAAAGTCAAGGGATGGCTCCCCGGCAAAACGACGCCAAAAATGTTATGGGTCATCCTAACCCCCCTTGAAACAAATCCAACAAGAAATTACTCGGTGAACCGCAACTGTCGTGAGGATCTTTCCAATGGCCGAGCTCATAACCCTTGAGGTCTCCAAGCTCTACAACTCCTTGAGAAGCAATTCCACCATGCCTCTCGTGAGCGTTGTCACACTGCCGCAATGCACTACATGTACTCATCCCTCCTCTCACGTCCATCACTCACACACACTCACTAGCATATATTAGAGAGAGACATTAGCAAGAGGATTAGCAAGAGCAACACTCTATTGCACAATGGGAGAGTATATTATATTATAAGAGAAATTCACTTATAAGAGAAATTCACTTATATACATGGCCATAAGTGTTCACACTCACTTAAACTAAAGCCGGCTAGGCACTTTAGGCTCATAAAAGGCCTAATGCTATTGCAATGACTACTCTCATAATATATCCATGAAGTACATCACTTGAGACTTCATCCTAACTTGCTACCACATGCTCTTGAAGCAAGAATCGCCATAAATACTCCGTCTCACACCATTACGGCGGGCGCCAAGTTGTAGCTTTGGACACCATTACTTCATATCTTGAATGTATGACCTTTTAGTGTATCTACCTTGACTCCTTGATGTAAGATAATGGTAGTAGCTCTTGTTAACCCTAGGAATGGATTAACACCTTCTTGTTTTCTTCCAAGCTTCTTTCATTGTTGAGCTCTGCACGCATCTTCGATAGATATATCATGACTTCACATGAGTTATCCTCCTTCTTCTTGCCATGCCTTCTTTCTATTTCCTTTGTGGCTTCATATCTTGAATGTATGACCTTTTAGTGTATCTACCTTGACTCCTTGATGTAAGATAATGGTAGTAGCTCTTGTTAACCCTAGGAATGGATTAACACCTTCTTGTTTTCTTCCAAGCTTCTTTCATTGTTGAGCTCTGCATGCATCTTGTGTAGATTTTTGCTTGTCTTTGATAGATATGTCATGACTTCACATGAGTTATACTCTTTCTTGCCATGCCTTCTTTCTATTTCCTTTGTGGCTTGAATCCTCACCTTCTCTTGTTGATCCCAATAATCCATAGCTGCCTTCTTGCGTGCTTTGGGTGAGTTCGGATTATCTACCAGAGTTATTACTATGCTAGATTCATTAGCTTTAGCTCTTGTGACTGCCAAGATATCCTGAACCTCCGTATGTATGTCGCCCCGGATGCGTCATGTTGGCACTTGGTGGATTTTCTTTGAGCTGCATCGATTCCGCCTGTCTTTCTTCATCATGTTTTTTCTTCATGGCACATTTCGCCTTGGTGTGCCCAGGCTGTTAGTAATAGTAGCATGTGAAGGTGGTAGATCCATTGGCATGTCCTTGGCTTCTTCTTCCAGAGTAATTTTTGCAGCCTCTGCTCCCATACTGTTAAAACCCTAAGATCTCTCTAGATAATTGTCATGCATAAACTAGGCATAAACTCATCCACCCGACCACCCCCGATCCCCAGGGTTGCACATATGAATTACAAAGAAGTACCTCATACCTTAACCTTGATGTCCCATACCATCAAGAGATATGACATCATTCCAGCAGCATATAGCTCTAGTGTGAAATTGTAGGTGAGTAGATACAATCCTCTACACACCAAAGAACATGCCTTGAGTGTGTCCCATGCCCCTATTATATAAGAGGACCCTCAACAAGTGACTCTTGACTTTCCAATTCCCATGTGTGACCCTTAGATGTTTGACCCTAACCTCAACCCTTAAGGTTAGCCCTAACCCATGCTCCACTATAGCTTGTTTCCATGCTCCCATGCTCACAAGCTTAATGTGGGTTAGCCTCCTAGTATATGCACATAACATACTTCCCCTCTCTCAAAACATTACACTCTTGCAATGAAAATAAGAAAATCTGCGTTGAACATTCTCAACCGACTCCTAAGTCGAATCCTCTATTTTCCTATATTTCCACCTAATTTTAACCTCAGGGATTAGTCGACTCTACGAAGTTTCCTTTCCCTGAATTCAAGTACCTTTTTAGGTTCATGTGGAATATAGGATTAATCCTCGACTTCAATGAGTTATTGAGGAGTAACTGTGTTATCCTCACCTCCCAACTTCTCTTTCAATCTATTGACATGAAAGACTGGATGAACTCTAACATGTGGAGGCAGTTTTGGTTCATATGCAACCGTGTGCCAATCCGACGTATAACTCAAAATGGACCATAATATCTAGGAGATAATTTCGAGCACTTTCCTATTGATAAATTCTAAGAATCTTTAGGAACTTTCAAATAAACCAACACTCCTGGCTCAAAATACCAAGGAGGTGAGTGTCCAAGTCTCGATGAGTCACATATGTACATCCATAAACCGTATAAATCATTTAAAGGATGGAACTAGAGAAAGAAATGCCAACAAAGGAAGAATCCAAAATTCCTTAATCCGAACACAACAAGATAAACTTGTTGAACTCTAAAGAAAGAGATTTCAACAAGTGAAAATACTGAGGAGATTACACTCATCAAAACATGGAGGCTATAGATAAAAGAATTTTATCTAGAGAATGCCTACACTACAACTTCAAAAAATGAGATTTGTCTTTGAATGTTAGGGTCAACATGCCCAAGTAATGTTAACAAGAAGGCAACAATCTTGAGCCCAAATTATCTGATAAAATAATATACGTGAGGAATCGCTAGCGTCCCATACCACCCAAACAGTCCTTATCAATTTGGAGCTCCCTAGTATGCCGTCTAAGAAATATGAATAAAATTCTACATAAAAGGAATGAGATGCCTTATCCCAGACTTTCACATACTAAAACCTGTCTCTATATACCTGAGATCACATCAAGAGGAATAACTCTTTTCGAGTATATCATTAGAAAAAAATTTGAATTATTGGTGTCTTTCTAATGATAACTACCCAATAAGCATAATAAAGTTGGGGTAGAAAAATAACAATTCACCTAGATACATAAGCAACTAGGTATCTAAGTTGGAATATATACAAGAGTACAAGGAACATACTCCAAAATTACGTGCAAAAAACGAACGCAAATGCTACCTTCAAAGCACATGATATTATCCAAAAGATCCTCATAAAACCATGGATAGAAGCATAGAAGCACCTTGAATCCATGAAAACCATAGTTGATCATAAAAAATAATGCATGCTAACTAATGGTCATTAATCATGCCAAAAGAAGCATTAAAATTGGTGGTGGCCAACTTATCAATCCGGAGTATATGAACGTGGTGTTGTTCAAACAAAACTCCAAAGTAAGAAAGTGAAACACATGTGTGTAGCGCTCATTAAAAACCCCTAGACACAAGTGATGTAGGCATAACCTGATGAGTCTATATAAAACTTGGAAACCATTCAATAAAATCCAACAAAACAATTAGATCAACTAACCCATGATAGAATTTGTCAAAATCCACCAAAACAATTAGATCAACTAACCCATGATAGAATTTATCTTAGGCTTAGGAAATTAAGCATAGACCACACTTAAACAAGTGCAAAATAAATTAGTATGGAAAAAGTGTCAAAGGCGAGACACCCTTTCCCTAATTTTCTAGGGCCTCAAAATATGCTAATTTTGAATTCCACCAAACCTATCTTATGGCATTCCAAACCTATATTTTTCAAAAAAAAAATTAGCAATTAGATTTGCCAAAATACCATTGATATTTTAAAAATACCAATTTCTAGGATTTTTTTAAAAATCATTTCTAGAATATTCCAAAATTCTACTCAGAATCCCATCATTCACAGAATTTTTGATTTCGTCCGACAATTCTCAAATCCAATAAAAATTTATAATTTTAATGGATTTCTTAATTTTCTGGGTAAAAAATAGATTTTTAAAGGAATTTGAATGGTCACGGGCGCTCGAATGGACACACCACATGCCAATCACCAACCCCACATTTTTCAAAAATTTAAAATAACCTTTGTCTAAATTTCCACTAATTTTTAGTAATTTTTAAAATTTTTAATTTACCCCGAACGCATTAGAATATGAAGGGTCGAAATTTTTGGAATCCCAATGGTCTCCTGGAATACGGAAAGCCAACAGTTTTGCGAAAATGAAAAGACAAAAAAAAAAACAAAATTTGGAATGTGAAAGGTCAAAAGTTTCCGGAATCCGAAAGGTCAAAAGATCCCCGGAATTTAGAAGATCAATAGGTTTCTCGAAATTTGGAATTTGGAAGGTCAATAGGTTTCTTGGAAATTGAAAAGCCAAAAGGCTCCAAAAGAAAAATTTTAAGAAAATTTCAGAGAAGATTTTTTTTTTCCAAATCTTTTTTTTCCAAGCTTTTTTTCCCAAGATTTTTTTTTAAAAGTACTGAAAAGCTTAAATTTTTTTTATAATTAAAGCTTTTTAAGCTTTGAATTTAGACCTTATAAAAAACAATTTTAGGGAGGTGGCTTTTTTCCGCCCGGTGACCTGCAACACCCCCCCCCCCCCTTCGCGCGTTACGTTTTATGAAAGAGAGAGGAGTATGAGAGCTCCTCTCTCCTCCCCTTCTTCTCCATTCATTCATTCTTTCTCTCTCCACCCCCTCCTTCTCTATTAACAGAGAGGAGGATTAAAGTTTAATTGATTTTTAATCATAATTAAAACTTAATTATGATTAGCATTAATCAAAATATGCCTTTTAAGAGGTGTTCACATGCGGGAGAGAAAAATAGCAGAAAATTTCAGTTTTGAGAGGAGAAAAGAATCCCACGCACATGAGAGAGCACTCAATGCATCAATTGGATGCCCCATACTAAATTTTAGTAGAAATTTGGCAGAAAAATTGACAGCATATCCGCGAAAAACCCGCCAAAATGCATAAAAATATATTTTGAACCAAAATATATGCTCTAAAAATTTCTAAATAACTAGGAAAAATTCCCAAAAATTATAGGAATTCAGGGAATTCATTCTACCAAGAATATTTGCAATAAAATGTGTGGTATTTTGGTAAAAATTACATAAATACTTATTTTAAACTTTTTTTTTTGAAAAAGAATAGTATTGAACTCATGGAATTCCCAGCAAAACATCGATTCGTCCATTGAATAGAAGAAACACACGTTCCAACCACCATATATTGACAATCCAGTAGTAAATAATAAAATTTACTTAAAAAATACTAAAATTGGAATAAGAAAGAAAAAACAATAACAGTTAACTAGAGATTGCTCTGATACCATTGTTAAAACCCTAAGATCTCTCTAGATAATTGTCATGCATAAACATGCATAAAACAGGCATAAACTCATCCACCTGACCACCCCTGAGCCGTCAGAGTGTGAAGATGTAGCACTGACATGTCTATGCCTCTTTTTGCAGAATAACTTGTCTTCTAAATCCATCCTCAAGTTCTTCTCAACAAGACTCAGATTTTGAAGTGATTGAAGTTGTTCTTGAATGGTTGGGGGTAGAGGATAGGTTGCCATTGTAGAAGAATGAAGCAAAATAATATGAAAGTGCGGAAATAAAATAGAGAAACTAACAAGCTTATCTAACTCCCATATATTCAAAATAAAGCCTTGTTGAAGCACTCAAAATTGATGGTGTCCAACCAACAATATGAATAATAATCCAATAACGCCTTGATGTCGACAATAAATCCAAATAATAACTGGTTTTCATAAGAGTGAAGAATGTTGAAGAAGATAACCAAGATAATAATTTCTTGATGCCGAAATAATGCTAAATCTGAAGCCAATTACAATGGAGTTGAGAAAATAAAATCACTCTTGAATAAATTCGTGGCTATTCAAACTTGGTGTATGGATGAACTCTTCTTGTAGGATTGATGATGTAAGAAACCTTCAACTTTGTTGAATGTGATTTGAGCCCACTGAAATTGTCAAGACTTGTGGCCTCTTGGAAATTGAAAACTTTAAGATTGTAAAAGCTTTATGCTTACAATATAGATAAAGACAATGCAAGTTAATAATGTAAATAAATAGATGAAGACGGAAAACTTAGCTTTAGAATTGTTGAATTCATCATCAATTGGTTGGTCTACTCATCGTCCTCCAAGACTTGCGAATGCTGATATTTCTTTGATGTTCTTGGATGTCCCAAAACTTTATTGCAAGAGGGTCTCTCAATTTTTTGGAAGAAGAGGCAAAATATATGAATTTTCTGCAAATCTGAAAATTTTGAATTTTTCTGAATTTTCCCTTTGAGGAGAGTCCTCCTTCTTTTCTTGGGGTCGTAGAGAACCTTTGAGTATAGGCTTTGTAATCTTATTTAAGCTTTTATAAGCTTTATATTATAAAGTTATTATAAGATTTTCTTTAGCAAAGCTTATTAAGCTCCTTTTTTTTTTTAAGACAAGAAAACGGCTCTCTCTCTCTTTGGAACCCACACAGCGAGGCTTAGTCCTTCTCCTTGCTCTCCTTGCCTCATTGCAGCGCCAAGCGGCCACGTCCTGCCTTACAGTGTTGTGCACCCACGCTCAGCTTTTGGTGGCTTGTGCTATCATGCCAGGCCTTATGGCCCCCTTATATACTATGCGCCAAGCCTAACGGCTAAGCCCAGTGCCCTTGCCTGCTTCTGCCTGTCTTGGTGTGCACTAGGCCTCACGGCCACCTGCCCTGCTATGTGCCAGGCCTCACGGTCACCTTGGCTTGCTACTACTGCGCCAACAACCCACTTTATAATGTGCCAAGTCTAGTGCCTGTTATGCACATGCAGAAAGAGAGATACAAAAAAAGAAGAATTTGAAGTCTTTCTTTTCTCTTTTTAATTCCAAAAAATAATTATCCTTCCAGGCTGCGTTTTCCACCCTTTTTCACAATAATGGATTTGTAGAATCATAAGCACCCTCCATTATAGGTTTTTCTATGCTGTAGTGGTTTAGCAATTGGATTATGGGACTCACCTCCTTCAGAAGCTGATTCAATCCATACGGTTGGATCCTAGAGAGGCTATGGATTTGGGAAAACCACTTTTAAAGAAGAAGGTGGTTTTATGGTTCTGTAGAGAGTGGTTTTTCACCCTCCCCTTATCCTTTGGTCTTTGCCCCTTGGATATCCTTGGATAATAGATCATATCCTTGGATAATAGATGTAACTCTTCAAAAAAAACTTTTGAATTAAGCTTTCAATTCTTATTTCCATCTTTCCATCTTTCTACATCTAGCTCTCATACCACTTTCCATCTTCATAGATCTAAGGAAAATTTACAAGAATTGATTAAATCAAATCACATTACTCATCAAATACCACATATTCAATATTTGAGTGAAACACAAATAATAGTTAGCTCACAAGCACGACTCTAAGATTAGGTGCAATCTCCCCCTCCAAGATTAGGTGCAATCTGCCTCCTCATGCGTGTAGCTCCACTTTCACGACATGAGTATTTTGAGAATTGTATTCAATAAATAGCCCAAGGAGCTCTCCAAGATTAGGTGCAATCTCCCCCCTCATGCGTGTAGCTCCACTTCCACTACATGAGCATTTTGAGAATTGTATTCAATAAATAGCCCAAGGAGCTATTAATAGTTGTGCGTACAAATTGGGCTTGCTTTTTCCACTTTTGGGTTTTGATTTACATATTATTAACCATATCATAATCCCCAAGGTTTGTACATATAAAAAACCTTTGCCCAAATATAAATTCTAATGGGCCTTTCTTTATGCATGAAATAACCTTGTGCACATTTGCACATATAATAATCTTGTGCACATTCGCACATTCCATTAAACCAATTCCTGCACACATTAAATCAAGCATATTTTTCTATGATTATTAATTCATCAAAAATATGATAAAATATATACCTGTAACACACCAAGTAGAGAAGCTCCATAGCTTTCCTTCATTATCTTTCAAAAAACACAACACACTACCTATAATGATAAGTTCACACTGAAATAAACCTAATGCTAATGTCCACACACTTGGCCAACGGGACACGGCCATTTCTATCCACACACACACACACACACACACTGTTACACTAGTGTCCACACACTAATGTTATCTCCACTAGTTCTTGATGAGCTTACATTCTCAACACAAAGGCCTCCCAACAATACTTGGTGATGAGGCTGACACTAGCACCACCATCCAAGTTTACAGAGATCGTCACACCTTTATAAATGATAGGTAGCATGATGTTCATTTTAGTACCCTGGCTTGTTCATGGGCCCTTTTGTCTTGGGTATATAAGGAAAATATTCAATGTCGATGGCTCATCCTCCTCCTCTTCATGTTTATCTTTTTGCCTTGGGTATGGAAGGAGAGCACTCACTGTGGCATGGCTCATCCTACTCCTCTTTAGGTTTAGGTTCAATTATATGGACTCTTAAATTCCCATTTATCTAGCTCGATATGTCTCTCCAAAGTTGAGAATCTCCTTGTAAACGAGAACTTATCGGGACTCAAACTTCCAAGGATAAGAAAGTTGTGAGGCCTGTTATGTTCCTTATTCATGCTCACTTAGCTTATACTCACTCTGAGGTGCCAATGTGTAGGGGATGTGCACCATTACATTAGGAAAATTTAGGGTAAAAAATGGGCCTCCTAAGGAATGTCATGTCATCAAGGCCTATAAAAATGGAAGGTCATGGTGAACCTTCCCCACCTTATGTCAAAACCCCCTCATGTGACATACCATTGGAAAGCTCTCGAGTAGGTGCTAACCTCTAATAAGTTTAGAGTTGATATGCTCAAGATATGCCTTTTCCTTCATAAAGTAAATTTAAAATCTTCGAAGCTCATTGTGATTGAGAGAGTATCTTTTTGGAACCTTACATGGCCCATTTTTTACCCCAAATTTTTCCTAATATGATCCTTTTGTAGGAGGCGGTGCCTTTGTAATGGGGTCAAAACGAAGTTCTCACCTATCACATTAGAGAAAATATTATGGGGGTGACTATGATGAACCATGAAAGACCAACCTTCACCTCCCACTACGTCCTCCTTCACTACATCTAGCAATGTAGAATCTAATTGGATAGGTTCCAGAGGAAGAGGCATCAGAACTGGCTCTTTTTGTAGCCTCTTAAGAGTGGCTACAATTTTGGTCAAGGCCTTCAATAGGCATTGAGTTCCCCTCATTGATTCTATGATTGGCTTTAGGATGGGGTCAAGGATCGGCTCGAGCAAACTGGTTAGTGGTTTATACTTAACCACTTGCTCTAGTACTGGCTCTAGTTTATCTTGCATCTTTCTTACAAGCTCTTGGGCTTGTTTCATTTGCTCTTTTTCCAACAATGTGGGGTTGGGGTAATCCTTGAGTTTCTTTGGAAGGTTTTTGTAGGCAATGGATTTCTTCTCTTTCTAGGAAGAGCTGGCTCTATTACTCGCTCTAGTTCATCAGCCTACACCTTCTCTTTACTAGCTCTAGTTCAACCTACACCTTCCTTACAAGCGATTAGGCTTGTTTCATTTTCTCTTCTTCTATATGTAACATAGTCCCCCCCACTGAAGTGTATAATTACTACCTTCTCTAGGAATGATGAAAAACACAAAAACCTAAAACATAACAAAAAATGTCAAAAAAAGAAGCTAAACACATGCACATTTGCATATGTACATGCAAACGATTCTCTGCTCTCACCCCCACTACATGCATGCATGGTAAGCCTCAAATCCTAGCCTATGTGTACATACGTAACATAATCCCCACGTAACATAGTCCCCCCAGTATAATTACTACCTTCACTAGGAATGATGAAAAACACAAAACCTAAAACATAATAAGAAATGTCAAAAAAACAACTAAAAACATGCACATTTGCATATGTACATGCAAACGATTCTCTGCTCTCACCTGCTGCATGCGTGCATGGTAAGCCTCAAACCTTAGCCCATGTGTACATATGAAACATGGTCCCCCCGCTCAAGTGTATAATTACTACCTTCACTAGGAATGATGAAAAACACAAAAACCTAAAACATGACAAGAAATGTTAAAAAAACAACTAAAAACATGCACATTTGCATATGTACATGCATGTGCACGCACCTTTGCACCTCTCGTGCACACACGTACACCACATTTGAAAAGAATTTATAACAAACCCACACTCTCACATGCCTTGATCACTTGAGAAAAACAATGCTTGTAGACTCTCAAGAAAGAGTAAAAATCACTCCAAATTGATAGAATTATAAAGAATTAATCTCTAAATACAGAGAAGATACTCTTTATTGTTGATATGAGTGATGAGGTATTATAATCAACACAAAGAATGAGCAATTAGTCAAAAACATTGAAATCTACAGTAGAGAGAAAATGTAGTTTGTAGAGCGCGAAAGTTTAGAAAACATAAATTTTGGACCAAATTGATCTCTATTTCGTGTAGCATATTACAATGATGATTGCTAAGCTATTTTACACTTCAAATCTTTGATTCTTTTCTCTCTACAATCTCCCACAAACTCTACACCTACTTCTTCTATTTTTTCTCTCTATTTTCTCATATTTTTATTATTTACCACTCCTTTGCCCATAAACTTTGGCTAGCCAATATGCATGTATTTTGTCCCACTCAAATCACCTTATTTTACTCTCTACAATCACTCCCCACTCTAAAGTTGCTCAATGATTTTTGTCATCATAATAGACATTGCTGGTATGCATATGTCCATCACATGAAATTGCTTATGCTTCAACACTCCCTCTTAGAATGAACTTCACGTCTTCAACTCCAAGTTCAAATCTGAATCTCTCATGTTTCTCCTTGACCAACGCTTTTGTCATAAGATCTATAATTTGCTCATGTGTATTGATGTAGATTACATCAATTTCTTTTGCCAATAACTTCTCTCATTGTACTCTCACATGTTTAGTTGTCACATAAAATACCATATTATTAGCCAATTTCATTGAGTTTGCATTATCACAAAACACATGTACTGGCTTCTCCACTTCAAAACCCAAACTGTCAATTAAAAACAACATCACATGAATCTTGATCCAATGGCTTATACTCAGCTTATGTGCTGCTTAAAGCCAATGTTTGTTCTTTCATAGAAAGCCAAGAAACAAATCCATTTCAAAGTGAACATGCTATGCTTGTCACACTTCTCCTTGTACTGGGATCTCCTCCCTAAATTAGTGTATACTTGTAGTCTCAATTGCTTGTTTCTTTCATAAAACAAACCATGATTCACCATTGTCTTCACATACCTCATGATTCTTCTTCACTACATCATAATGAGGTTTTCTAGGTTCCTACATAAATCGACTAACTACACTAACACTATATGTAATATCAGGTTTGGTGTGATAGTTAGATAAATAAGCCTTCCCATTAGCATGTGATATAAGGTAACATCTCTGAAAAAATCTCCAAATTTAGCTCTGTTAGCTTTTGATTCACATCCATTGGTGTGGATATTGGCTTGCAATCTTGCATATACCAAACACTTCAAGCAAATCCAACACATATTACCTATGAATTAAACACATACCATCTTCTATCTTTACAATTTCAATTCCCAAAAAGAACTTCAACTCACCAAGATCTTTCATTTCAAATCTATCATGTACTTGTCTCTTCACTATTTCTATATCACGCCTTGGTTTAATGTATTCATTCACCTTTGCCCTATACATGTAGACATAATGCCCATATGTAAGCCACTCTACTATCAGATACTTGATCTGTGTACTCCTCCGTATGTATGGTGACTTCCTTGGGTGAACTCACATTCTTAGGCAACTTTCCACACCTTCTATATGTAATGACATCCCAATCTTACCACTTTTTTGATGGAGAAGACTCCTCAAGTCTATGTACATTACTATCTCTTAAAGGTGATGCCAGTAATCATCTGGTTAATATCTCTTGAGGGTGATGCTGCCAGTAATCATCTGTCCATATGCAAAACTGATGATGGCTGTACATAAATGGACCTCTCAACCATGTTTTTAACTTCATTTGGATCCCCAAATACCTGTACAACATTATCTTGATGTGCCCCAACAAGCGGTGTATCATATGTGAAGATAAGGCCCTATTTTTACCTAGAGCTGGCTTTTGCTAATTTTGGACTGACTACTATGCAAAATCCATAATTCCCCTCATGGACTAATTTTGGATTGATTTCTTGATGTTCCCCAACAAACAATGTATGCATATGTGAAGATATGGCCCTGTTTTTACCTAGCACTAGCTTTTGTTAATTTTGGGAAAATTGCTATGCAAAATCTAGAGCTCTCCTCACGGAGTGAACCATATGGGTTGGTAGAGCATCATATGAAGTTGTCCTGATGGATTTTTTTGACTTGATTTGACCTCCCAAAGCATGTAGAAACCTCCTTCTAAAATTGCCATGTAATACTAGGAGAAATATGGACTCTCCATTTTGCCCCTTAAGGAGTGAATAAAAAAAGATTGGCCTGACCAATGAGAGAGCTGGGATTCTAGATCCATGTAACATGGATCTTTTTGTCATATCTTTGCCCAAATCTCTTAAGACAATAAAATAATAGAGCCCATATCTTAAAAAATTTGAGAAATGTCAGATTTCATGTCAGATTCCATATCTTTCATGTCAGATGTACCTCATGGTCAGCACATGGAAGTTTGAAAACCGAATTTCATTTTTTTCATTTTTTATGTATAACTTTTTACTTTCCCTCCTTTTGCATTTCACTACCTTTTCATTTTTTTCCTTTTTTTTGGCAGAATTCAATTTTGCCATATCTTCTGCAACTCTAGTTCTTTCTTTACGAAAATTTACAGGCATGTTGTTCTCCACCATAGCTCTCTCCTAAAATTTCATCTCAATTGGACAAAACATCTGTGAGGTATGCCCGTTTTCTCACATGAACTTTCTCTTCTCTGCACCACAGATAGCTATCTTGATGTGAAGTGGCATCAAATTATTGTGAGTAATTATCATATGTTTAGGGTTTGTCTATGTTTTGTCTTGATGTGAGTAATGATCATAGGTTTTGGATTTGTTTATGTTTTGTCTTGATGTGTTGCTGTTTATTTTCTCAGGAGCAAGGTTGTGTAAATCGAAGCAGTAAGTTGCTATTTATTTCTTGTTGTTTTAATCTTTATTTGTTGCTTTCAATCTTCTCTGCATAATATTGATTTGAAGTGGTATAAAATACCACAGTAATGATCATAGGTTTAGGATTTGTTTATGTTTTCTCTTGATATGTTACTATTTATTTTCACAGGAGCAACAAGGTTGTGAGCAGTAAGTTGTTGTTTATTTCTTGTTATTTTTATCTTTATTTGTTGATTACAATCTTTTCTGCACAGAATGATTTCAAGTGGCATAAAATACAACAGTAATGATTATAGGTTTAGGGTTTGTCTATGTTTTGTCTTGATGTGAGTAATGATCATAGGTTTAGGGTTTGTCTATGTTTTGTCTTGATGTGAGTAATGGTCATAGGTTTAGGGTTTGTTAATGTTTTATCTTGATGTGTTTATGTTTATTTTCATAGGAGCAACAAGGTTTTGTAAATCAAAGCAGCAAGTTGCTATTTATTTCTTGTTGTTTTAATCTTTATTTGTTGCTTACAATATAGCATATATATTTATTAATCATGCAGTCTAGCTTTATTAATTTAGATGTCTTCAAGGAGGAGGAATATCAGTAATATTCACACAGTGGAGGTGTTTAACAAGAGAGATGATGAAGGTAACTAGATCCCTGATCAGTGTATAACAGTAAGTTACATTGGATTTTAATGTGACCAAGTACTCGTGGTGGCAATTTCAAGATCAAGGTCAAAGATGTCATAGACTCCAACAACCAATAGAAAGGTAGAATCGTAGAATTAAGGAGATGCGTAATAACAGAGGCTTTCATTCAACATGTTTATATGCACAAAGAGATTCGAGTGCATCATGATAACTTTAGTGAAAGACATAAGCCTAATAGTAAGTTTATATCTCTGTGCTTTGCGTTCTTATGCTTTGAGTCCATGGTTATTAGATAGAGTTTTAATACAAGCATGTTTGTTACTTGCAGCTTTATATCCATCCACTCTGCATGACTAGCAGAATGTAGAATGTTTTGTTGTTTGCAGCTTTATATCCATCCACTCTGCATGACTGGCAGAATGTAGAATGTTTTAGTGGAAAGCTAAATGTTTTACATGCAGAGATAGGTGCCTTGATCTATGACAACAAGAGTGCAAGAGAATTGGAATCTCAGAATGTTTACTTTTATGATTCAGTATATAATGTGGAGAGACATAGTTTGGAGTATATTCCACTTCCACCGTTGTCTAGCTCTAGGAATGGTATAATCCTACCTTGGACATGTCAGAAGCATGTAGGGGGTAAAGATAAAAACTAATGTTCATGCTACCATGAAATCATCCACAGGCTCTAGAGATGTGCATCTAAGTTGGTTTGTACCATTTGGTTTTGCTTCAAGTATAGGAGGTGGCGACTTCTACGAGGGGAGTGGCTCAGCTTGGACGAAGACATGCGAGATGGCATGCATTCAGCACTCATTGATGTGGTTATTATTTGGGAGGGTCATGACCCTTTTAGCGTTAATGTAGAGAGTCATTCGCCCTTTAGTTTTTTGAGGCATGAAATCCAACTTATGTCCAATAATCCCCCTTGTAATTTCTATTTTAAGTTGGATGGTAGGAAGGTTGGGAGTCGAAGTGAACATTGCAAAACATGCAACCAGTGTGTTTCTCCACACATCCTTGAGATTGTGGAGTCAATGTAATTCTTATTCTTCCAAGTGAATATAAGAATTTGTTTCTCTAAAAGTGTTGTAAATTTAAATTTCTTCATTTTCATAAAGTGTTGTGATTTTTTAAGTCTACTGTGTTTCAAACCCTTTAATATGTAAGAAAATAATGATAAGTATAAGTAAGTATAAACATAAATATAAATATAAGTATATATTTAAGTGTAAATAATAGTATAATTAATTATGCTAGAAATATAAATATGTTTTTATGATTTGTTATATTTTAATGAAGTGTCATTAATTTTTAAGTCTATAAATATAAGTTTAAAAATAAATATAACTTTAAGTATATATTTAAGTACAAATAATATTATAAGTAACTATGTAAATAATATAATATAATATAATAATAACATAATGTAACAAGAAATAGAAGTATGATTTATTATTTATTATATTTTAATAAAGTGTCCTTTATTTACTAGAGTACAAACATAAGGTATAAAAATAAATATAAGTTTATAGATATTTGTAAGTATATAATAAACACAAGTATAAATTTATTAAAAATATTATAAATTTAAGTGTAAGTATAAATATGAGTATAAGTTATAGATCAAACTCATTTATACTATCTATTCTCTAGCTCTCCCTTTGTGTGCTAGCTCTCCCCGCTACCCATCATGGTTGGCTGCCTCCCCTGCTTTCGCCGCGTGGATTAGCAGCACTCGCTATGCTCACCTTGGGGAGGACTAGATCTACCCTAGGTTTTACAAGAGTTTAGACCTCGAGGCTGTCATCTCCACCTCAGACCCAAACTCCACCTTGCTAGCTGCATTTTGCGATGCAATGGATGACTTCACCTACTCTATCCCAAATTCCACCTTGAGTTGGATTCCTTTGGAGTTCCTCTTCTCATCAGCATGAAGAGTGGATCCAACCATAAGAAGGCAGTGAACAGAGCTCTAGCTCATATGTCGGACAAGATTTTTGCACTACCACTGTCCCAATCTCCTATGAAGAGCACATCCCACTCAATCTCATTGAGCGGGATATTGCTTTTGCTATTTACATCTTGAACTCTGATGTTCAAGAGCCAGAGGATGATGACATCTAGGATCTCCCTCTAGTGGAATACATAGACACAGAGCCAGAGGAGACCAATCTAGACCCTGTCTCGTTGAGGCCGCAGAGAGCTCTCGCATGGCGCTTACATCCATCTAGCCTGCTGAAACCCAAAGTCATGACCCACCACTAGCTTCATTGAGTGACATCACCATCAAAGGGGTGGAGTACCTCCTCATGCAGGATGTGTTGGAGCTCTTGGACTTGAGGGAGGAGGAACTATATAGTATACTTGTGCAAGATGCCAGTGATGATTTCCTCGACTTTTATTACCAAGAAGCCCTACCACAAGTTGATGAGATAGGCCAATATGATGAAAGTAGTGTAGATGATATCTCTGCTATCATTGTCGTCTAGAAGCAGATTGAGGATTCAGCTCCTCAATATGAAATCACAGATGAAGAGTTCGAGTGCTTGCAGAATGAATGCTTCGGACCTTGACCACACAGCATGCGACACCTGTGGTCCAGTTGGACGATGGTGGCAGGCCCATTCTAGGAGCAAATCTAGAGACACCCTTGCAGAAGGAATTGGACGAAGCAGAAAAGGTATATCCTTTTACCATTTGCTCCCCAAATTTGATATTTAGGGCCTCCAGGGCATGTAGACCCCACATGTATGATCCCATGCCCATCAGAGGCTAGGAAGTGTACTGTACGAAGGCTCGCATGGAAAGCCTTGAATCTGCAAAAATCAGGGCTTCCCATGTCAGCCTTCGGACAGTGCACTTCCCAGCCTCCTCTGATGGGCATGGGATCATACATGTGGGGTCTACATGCCAAAGAAGCCCTAAATATCAAATTTGGGGCTATTTTAAAAAAAATCATCCTCTCCCATGCATTGCATGATCGATGATGTTGACATCAATTTTATTTTGTAAGAAATTGTGTATCTTGATGAACTTGCATCGAGGCAGAGTGGAAGATTTGGGGGCCAAGGAAGGGTTTAGGACTTCGCACTCAAGGAGTACATTGGCAAACTTGATGTGATAGTTTTCCACAAGACTTGCTCTCCGGGGTATGCGGAGAACTTTTTAAAGATTAAAGCACTTACAAACGGTGCTGCATTCAAAGTTATTCCGACTAAATCAAGCACTTACAAACGGTGCTGCATTCAAAGTTATTCCGACTAAATCAAGTTTGGAAAAAAGTTATTCTACTTCGATGCTCAAAGTTACTTTTCTTATTCTCGACTCAAAGGTTAGGGCCTTTTCTTTCTGTGGTGGCTCGTGGCATTGTTGGCGGGGGTACACGATCCCACTGTCATCAAGGCAGAGCTTGAAGGGTTCCATGTTTTGATTCTAGTCATCAAGGTGGCTTCAGAGTCTAGAGAGCCTAGTAGTAAGAAGCTTAGGATATAGCTAAGACATGTAAACTATATGATCTATGGATATAATAAATTTCTAGCCATCAAGGTGGCTTCAGAGTCTAGAGAGCCTAGTAGTAAGAAGCTTAGGATATAGCTAAGACATGTAAACTATATGATCTATGGATATAATAAATTTCAACCCATTCTGATCACTGTACACCATGCATCAATTTTTTCTGGGAAAAAAAATATTTTCATAAAAAATACTACTTGCATATGCACATGCACATGCATGCTCATGATGTAAGCCACATGATCTATGCACAAATTAAATTTCAGCCCATTATGATCTATACACACCATGCATCAATTTTTCCTACACATGCACATGGACTTGCAAATTTTTTCCAGGAAAATATAAGAATATACATTGACATTAGAAATGAAGAAAACTCAAAATATTCAAGTCAATGGGCAAGTCCGGTACACAACATTGGAAACAAGGAAACTTAAAATATCTAAATCCACTACATCGCATAAAGTACAACAAGTTGAGTAGAACTGAAGGAAAACGTGAAAACACAAAACGATACACGAGCATTTACACAGCTCTTCAAACCATGTCATGGTTAAGGTTGAATGCATTACTATTGTTATGAATCCTGCGAACAAGAGTGAGATCTGAGGGCTTGAGTGTGATGCACCGGGCATGGATGGCTAACAGCTGACCATCATGCATGAGATCCACCAATTAACTTTCAGCCGCCTCTTGAAGAGCAAGCAACGCTTGGGCTGACCATTGCTCCACATTATATGCTTGACTCTTGAAAAGTACCTGTAGTGCTTTCCCCTTTGTAGATCTTGCAGTATTTCTCATACCAACATCGAGAAAGGCGCCTTGGGTATAATAAACTCTGGACTCTTCAGGAACCTCCTAATTTCATGAAGAGCGGCGATGCCTAGTCTCCATCTTCTCTTCTTATGCGTAGGTGGATGATCATTTCTAGCTAGAGCAGCGGGAGGAGCTTGAACTTCATCATTGTCGGTGTCAGTACGTTCACTAGATCCGGGTGAATGAACCGGTGTCTTGGAAGGCATCTTGTTTGCTCTTTGCTTAGTACGTGCCATACTCACAAGCTAAGAGAAATGGAGCAATGGAGAGAAATGGTGAATGAACCGGTGTCTTGGAAGGCATCTTGTTTGCTCTTTGCTTAGTATGTGCCATACTCACAAGCTAAGAGAAATGGAGGAATGGAGAGAAATGAAAGAAGTGCCTTTATTTATAAATGGAACTTGTTATTGACACTTACTTTTAACAAATATCAACACTATCAAAAAGTTATCCATGTTGACTTTAGTAAACACTTATTTTGAAAAAGTTATCCATGACTTTAGCAAACACGTATTTCTTCAAAACATTGGATTGCTCCAATACTCTCATAAACATAAAATGTTATTTCATACTTACAATTCTATCGATATTTCCATTTGCTACCGACTCTCTCTTGGGTTGTCAACCATTCTGCATGATGTTCTTTGGCCATGCTATTTTCATATCTTTCTTTCCTCACTTCATATATTGCCCTACGAACAGCTTCTGTATCAGTGGATTTGGACTTTATTAATTTGTCCTCATATCTTATCTCTATTCTCCTATACCACCATTGGAGTAACTGCCTCATAGGATTGGAATCATTGATTCCACCTCCATGTGCCGTTACTTTTTGGAATCCGCATCGAGCTTGCCAATGAGATTGCTCCATGTCTTGTGTGGACCATATCGCCAAACTTCCTTGTTCAGCAAAGTATGGACCATGAGCCTCAAGTATGCGCTGTATTCAAAAACATAGGATCCATAATCAAACTCAAAATATTACATTCACAATTTAATTGTAAAAATGAAATGGAGACCACTCTGACCATATAGTGCGTAATGCAATTTGAAGTCCATGCCTCTGTCATTGAGTTATGAAAGCTTACAACCACCTCTTTAAATGCATTGGCATCATCGGAATTGAATGTCATCTTTTGTAAAAGTGGTGCCAATTTATCAAGTGCAATCCACACATTTGCCTTTGCTATCCGCGTCTGTCCCTCATTGCTCCAATTAAGGACAGCCATGTGTAGTTTTTTCCATGCTTCGTACTTCTCTGGTTGTTTTACAACAAGCAACTTACCATCTTTATCTTATGGTGGAGATAAGAATTTCCTAGCCTTCGCTCCCCCAAAACATGGTTTACATGGCAAATTTTCACTCTTTCCTGACTTTTTCTCATCCTTTTTTATTTCTACTTGGCCCCCGTGCAATCCAAGATCAGACAAGACTTATTCTACCTTCTTGCATGTTGCATCAGCATCTGAAGCAAGCTGTATCTTATAGGCAAAATACACGTACCCTTGTTAAGGGTATTTCTAAAATAGGATCCCACTTAGGATCTAATGACACCAACATTCCATTCCTTTGAACACACTGGTCACATGTTGGAGCACCACGTTGTCCTCTCCTTGCAATCCATTGTTTCTTCCCATCATTGCCTTTCTTCTTGGATTGAATGCAATATAAGCAAGGGAACTCAGCAAATGCTGAATTTGAAACACCAAACATACATTTCAATGTTTTCAAATTGCCGCAAGATGCCATTCTACCTTGTATTCACCAAATCCATCACACCAAATCCATCGGCATGCAAAACTTCACCATTGTTTTGGCGTCGTACAATATCTGGTATCTCTATTAAGTTAAAAAAAATCTTAAGTACTTCATGGTCCTCCTTTGGTACCTTAAATGCAGCAAGCCACCATATTTCATTCTCCAATTGCACATTGAAATATTTTGGATGTTTTGAATTGATGCTGGGTTCCAATACCCTATTCATTAGTGTCAAGATAACACATTCAAGCTTTTGGCCCTTAATGACTTCACTCTCATTAAGCTTCAAAACAAATTGAAGCTTACCTCTGCACTCTTCGATAGACATGTTGTAGAACTTTACCATTGTTGCTTGTAGCTTACATACATTCAATACAAAGTTGCTGCTTGTAGCTTGCATACATTGCTGCTTGTAGCTTGCATACATTCAATACTTATTGTCTACATGCAATTTGAAGGACACTTCCTTTGATCCAGACTTAAGCATTTATGTATGTTCCAAATGCATTCGCTCACCAATTTTTTGGATCTAGTTTTGAAATAGGAGAGAGGAGAGATGAAATATCTCATTTTATTGATTAAAAATTGGGGGTAATGATGAGAAAAAAGGTGCCTACTTCATGAGGGGAGATCCCCACTCTGAGGTGTCAAAATTCAGTTTTTTAATTGTTTTCTTTGGTCCTTAGTCCACTCTTCATCTTATGCGAGCATTTACTCATTTTTGGGGGGTTTTCCTTTTATTCTTCAATTTATCTCCTCCCTACATTTGGATTAATCTTATTGGTCCATAAGAACCTTAATCCAAAATTTTCAGAAAATTTGGACCCTTAGGCTTGTGCACATTATAATTTATTTCTAATGCACCTTAGGAATTTCTTTTTAAACTTCTGTTTCGGGGGAATTTATTTTTATAAGAAGGGATATTTTTCCATCCAAAGATATCTAAAAATTGAATTATCTCTCTCTAAAACATTTTCTCTCTCTAGGCCAAAACAGCCAAGTAGAAACAAGATCTTTTATTATTTTGAAAAGGGGATTGAATACAGGGGAAGAAACTAGACATCTTGAGGGGTTGGGGAGGAATCTTACATTCTCTCCCACTTGAAAAACATGAGATGTCCTCATCTCGCAAACTGGGGGTAATCCCGCCATTAGTTCGGCTTCTTTCTCCCAGGTGGCATCTTCAAAAGGATAGAACTTCCATCTGACTAATAATTCTCTATGAATTTTGTTCCTAAGAACCTTCTCTCGAACATCAAGGATCTCATTAGGTTGGAGTTCCATCTGCCTTGGGTTGAAGAAGTTAAGAGTTCATCATTAAGCATATGATTCGGGCTCGGTACATACTTCTTAAGTAGGCTGACATGAAATACATTATGTACTTTGAGATGAGGAGGTAGAAGAAGTTCATAGGCTAAGTCACCTACTTTCTTTGTAATCAGATATGGCCCACAGTATGTGGGGATAACTTCTTGTACTTCCCAAGAGATAGAGAACTTCTTTTGGGGCGTACTCGAATGAAGACTATATCTGCTTCTTTGAATTTTCTATCTGGTCTCTTCTTATTTGCATACTACTTCTGTCTATCCTAGGCAGCTTTTATATTCTTACAGATTGACTGCATCTGCTGCTCCATGTCATTAAGCATCTGTTTGGACATCTCCACCCTTATCAATGGGTCGGACCAGGTTAATGGTGTTATGCAGTCTTGCCCATACAGAGCTTTGAAAGGGCTCATCCTGATACTTCCGTGATAAGAAGCATTGTAGGCGAATTCGACTAGGTGCAGATAGCTTAGCCACTTCTTGGGTTCCCTACCACAGCATGACCGAAGTATATCTTCGATTACTTGGTTCACCCTTTCTGTTTGACCATCAGTCTCTCGGGGTGGTAAGCTATGCTTGCTGAGATCCAAGAAAGTTCGTACTGCTTCGAAGAATGCAGTCCAGAATCTTGACGTGAATTTGGGATCTCGATCACTTGCTATTCTCCTAGGTAGGCCATGAAATCTGAAGATTTCCTTGAGGAACACTCTTGCCACATCCACTGCAGTGTAGGTTTCTTTTACTGGAATCAGATGGGCAACTTTGGTTAGTCTGTCAACTACCACGAAGATGGAGTTGTAACCTGATTGCACTGAAGGTAGTCCAATAATAAAATCCATACTGATATATTCCCACTTCATCTGGGGGATGTCTAATTGGATGTAACTTCCCAGGCATTTTTACTCTCTTGGCTTTGACTTTTTGACATATCAGGCATTAACGTACATGATTAAGTACATCCTTTTTTAGTCCATGCCAAAAGAAGCTTTTCTTTACAGACATGTTGGTCTTGATGAAACCTGGATGTCCTGCTATAAGGCTATCATGGGCTTCATTCAGAATTTGACCCTTAGTTCCCTCATCATTAGGAATGCATAGCCTACTATTATAATATATAATTCCTTCATCCATGCTGTACCCTTGAACTCGGTTCAACTCCTGAGGAGTTTTGCTTTCTTGCATAAGTAGGGTAGCAATAGGGCCAAAGAATCTATCCTGCATGATCTTCTCTCTTGCTTCATTAATCAATGGATTTGACACCACTGTGATTGTTGCAAGCAAGGAGGCTTTTCTGCTGAGGGCATCTGCTACCACATTTTCTTTGCCTGGGTGGTACTTGATTTAAATTCCTATAGGGTCTGCATCCACCTTCTTTGGCGCATGTTGAGATCCTTCTGAGTGAAGATCCACTTTAAGCTCTGATGATCTATCATCAAAGTGAATCTTTGACCCAGTAGGTAATGTCTCCACAACTTCAGGGCATAGACTACTGAAAGTAGCTCCAAGTCGTGGACAGCATAATTTCTTTCATGCGTTCTGAGTTTTTGGGATTCATACATGACCTTCCTTCATGAGCGCACCTCCCAGGGCAAAACCACAGGCATCAGTTACTACCTCAAAGGGTAGAGAGAAATCTGGCAACTTCAGAGTGGGATTGGTTACCAAGGCGGTCTTCAGCGGGAGGAGCATATGCTGTCACCAATAACAACAAGAAGGGTGCTACTTGTGGAAGAACCAAAAATCTCACAAAGGATTTCTTTATTAATAACCCTTGTGTGCATTGTGGTAAAACTAACCATCCACCACACAAATGTTATTTTAAAGACAAAAACAAGAAGAGTAAAGAAAAAGCCAATCATGCCACTGCTGAAGAAAGTAATTTTGTTGGTCGATACATATAAAGAAAAAATATCCACCTATGTTTCTCACTATTTGCTTCTTGATTTCTTCTACACACAAGAAGAAAGGTAATTCTATAGATTACAAAAGTTCAAGCAATATTAACTTAAAAAGTTGGCATCCAATGGCACTGATGTATGATGCCTCAAGGAGTTAAGCCATTTAGACAAAGATATGAATGTAAGTTGGAGAAAGTTCGTTCTCTCATTAGATATTCTTGTTGGGGTTATGATGTTTAGCACATGAATTAAAAAATAAGGCATCATCAAAATTGGAACAAGGATGATGATAATTTGAAGATTCATATTTAAACTTTTTTTAAATATTATTAATGTTTGACCATATATTTTGGACTCACTTCCGAGAGAGAGAGAGAGAGAGAGAGAGAGAGAGAGAGAGAGAGAGAGAGAGAGAGAGAGAGAGTAGCAGACAAGGTAGACAAAGTAGCAGACAAGGTAAGTAGCTAATCATGGATGGATTTAACTCTCAAAAGGAACACCTGCATGGATTCTCCGAGTAAACTAGAGAGTATAGAGCTGACCCTCTAAAGTGTGACACCCCTCATAGAGGATTGCCTTCTGTAGCTTTGTCCATACCCCCACACTTGTCTCACATGTTTGAATGGCTAGTGAGACCTCCTTCATGAATACACAAGTGGCAAAGGACTTAGCATCCTTCTCTTCCCAATCAAGTAGTGCCTTAAGATAAGCATCCTCCTACAGCAAAGTCCAGTGCAAAGTATCCCATGGCTTGACCGGCTTCAAGGATTCACTTGTGACTAGTCACAAACCAAAGATCCTTCTAGACAAACCAAGCTCTCATGCACAAATTCCAATGAGAATAGTTAGGCCCCTTAAGTTTCTCATCAGATCCAGTGAACAGGGGTGCCATGATGATGATGATGTGCAATGAGAAAAGCAAACGTACAAAGTTACTTGAGCTAGAGCCGAGAAGCACACGGTGGGACGGTTGAAGCCTCAAAACAACTAAGCAAGAGACAAAGTTCACACGCACACAAGGCTAAATCCCTCTCTCAAATTGAGAGCCACATAGTAGCATCATGTAGACTTATGATGCTAATTGTGGTACTCCCCGACCAAAAGAAAGAAGCTGTGGAGAATCATAACAAAGAAATTTTATGCTTCGACATGAAGAAGAACAAATCATGTATTACTATCATAGTCTTTATTGCTTATGCCATGATACATGCATATAACATTTGAAGACATGATAGATCCATCATTTTGGATCTTGCATTCCGATTTCAAGAGGACACTATGCAAGCTGAAATCCCTTATTTTAATCTTAACTAAGATTGTGGAGGCTCAATGTAGTGATTGGGAGTCTTAGCTCACAACGCGCCTCGTACAAGCCCTTTAAGATGGTGTATGGAATTGAGGCACTGATTACGAGTGTAAGCTCACGTCAGCTTTATGGGCCTATCACGCCTTGTACAAGGTTACACATGTAGAACATGGCAAACGAGCACCATCCTAATCCAAATGAGAACAAAGGCAAACAGAAGAAGGACTTTACAAACAACAAACAATCCACCACTTAATTGGTAAAGGCAGATAATCCACCCATGCCAACTCCATGTAGCATAGAAGATGATGAAACTAGTGCATGGGCAGGGAATCGATCGCTATAAGCAGGATTGCCAAAAGTGTTGGTGGATAAAAGATTTAATAGTAAACATTATGAAATAATTAAACAACGAACAATTTGATGATATATACTGCAGGGCGAATGCAACATTGGACAGACAATGCAAAAAACAGAAAGTAGACTCAAATCCCTTCTTCTTCTTAATTATCTATGCATCATTCAGGCATGATTACAATGAACACTTGTAAGCAAGTATATAGTTATCGGATTTGAGAATTAGAACAACACCTATGACTGTTGGAATCCTATTCCTAAACTACCCCTAAGCTAAGGTTACAAAGTTATTGTGGTGGGTTATTTCCTAACCTAACATGCCTGCATATGTACATACTCTCCCTCCACATGCACATATGAATATATAAATACTCTTGCTCTGCATATATGAATATATACACACTCTTGCTCTGCATGTATGAATATATACACACTCTCGCTTTGTTTGCATGCATGCATACATACTATCTCTCCCTCTCACTTTGCATGCATGCATACATTCATACTCTCTCTCCCTCTTGAAAACTCTCTCTCTCACTCTATGTTCTCTCTCTCTCTCCCTCTCCCATGCATGCATACATGCATGTATATGTACACACGTGCATACATACATTCATACATGGAGAGAGAATGTACGTATACATGAGTGAATATATATGTACACACATGTATACATACATGCATGCACATGTATATATTATCTCTGCACATGTGTACACATGTGTGTATACATGTGTACACATATATATACATACACATGCATATGTATATACTACCTTTGTACATGTGTACACACATGTATACATACATACATGTATATTTATATACTCTCTCTCCACGTGTACACATGTGTATACATACATGCATGCATATGTATATACTCTCTCTCAACATGCATGCATAAATATATACATACTCGCCCTTTGGATGTATGCAAACATACATATATACATATCACCCACTCACCCACTAACCCTCTCTCCCTCTAGATGTATGTATGAATGTATATATACATACATACTATGTTTCGCTCTCTAAAACTCTCTCTCTCTCTCTCTCTCTCTCTCTCTCTCTCTCTCTCTCTCTCTCTCTCTCTCTCTCCCTATATTATCTCTCTCTCTCTCTCTCTCTCTCTCTCTCTCTCTCTCTCTCTCTCTCTCTCTCTCTCTCAAATTTTACTTATATATCTCTCCCTCCACCACATCACTCTCTTTCTCTCTTTTCTCTACCCTCTCTCTATACTTTTACTCTCCCTCTCCCTCTCTCTCTCTCTCTCTCTCTCTCTCTCTCTCTCTCTCTCTCTCTCTCTCTCTCTCTCTCTCTCTCACACACACACACACACACACACATTAGCCCACAACAACTTTTAATGCTCATTTTTACATGTGCCCCATGTTATCTACACACACACACACACACATGCCCTTTGCTATGTGTGTGTGTGTGTGTGTGTGCGTGCGTGTGTGTGTGTGTGTGTGTGTGTGTGTGTGTGTGTGTGTGTGTGTGTGTGAGAGAGAGAGAGAGAGAGAGAGAGAGAGAGCACCTATGGAATGATTGCAAAACTTGACATTCAGTACATTTTGCACCGGCTAAAATACAAAAACATTCAATTACATTCCAACCTTGTCCTTTATCTTTTTGGTTTTAGGAAAGATATATTTTACAAACAATTGATGTGGACTTGGAAAATCATTAAGAATAAAGAAATGTATAAAAAATTGCAAATGGTGAGAGAGAGAGAGAGAGAGAGAGAGAGAGTTCCCCTTACACGGGAGTTTTCTTTTTTGAAAAAAATGATGATCAACTTTGATCAAATGTGATTATAGTTTCTTGACTAGGTCAAGAGGCATCTATTCTATGGATGCATATTTTACCATGATTGAGTTAGCTACCCACTAAATCATTCAATAGATGTAAGTTTCACCTAGTATTGAGTTAGCTAGCTACTCAATAGGTCTATTAGAACCTCCATTTGGGAGAAGGGACTTGTTGTACACTCTAGCTAGTGATGAATGATTACAGCCATCATCTTAAACTTGCAATTTCAAATAAATAAATTGCCTCTTCTTGATCTCAGTTTCTTGCCTATTAAGATTTTTAAATACTTGTAATTTTTAATCAAACAAATTGCATCTACTTAATCTCAGTGTCTTGCCTATTCATATTGAATCAGGTATTATCTTAAGACTTATTTAGTTCTCTCTTAATACAAGTTCTAAGGTATTCCCTTAAGAATCAACTAGTTCTCTCTTAATACAAGTTCTAAGGGGGTAAAAGTGCCTCTTACATAGAGGGGAAAAAAGTTCCTCTTATGTAGAGGGGGAAAAGTCCCTCTTTGTTCACACTTTTCTTACATTAGGAAATCCTCGCCTCTAGCCAAATAGCATTTCACATTATGCATGGCTATGTCCCCATTGATATAACAATTTCCTAGGTTTGTATGTATGAATAGAGACAGAATGGGCACCCAATTAAGTTGGGTGGTTAGGCAAATCCCTTGTGTGTGTGTGTGTGTGTGTGTGTGTGTGTGTATATATATATATATATACAACTTTTGATAATGTGAATGGGGAGAATTAATCATTTCTTTGTGCAAAGTTTTCTTCTTCTCTTGTGCTCTTACCTTCTTTATTACTTGTGGTATGCATGCTTGTGTGATTGCTTGTAGTGTGATTAAGTATGCATGCTTTTAATATCTTGATTGAGGGAGTAATTGAGCTAGATTAGAGTGGAGAGTGGTTCAAGCTTCCTAACTTAACCATTGCCATTACCATTGGAAGGGTTACCTTAAAGAATCGAGATTAAAGAAAGATCTCAAAACAAGAGGGATTGACACACCTCTTGGCCTCTTTTTCCTCTCCTAATGGGACTTCCATGATCCAAGATAAGTGGTTTGGCCACTATCCTAAGGTTCTTTAACATGAACAAATGGTGCCAACTCCGGAGGAAGAACTAGCCTTGGACAAGGGAAGGAAGTAGAGCCTTTCTCTTTGCAAGAATATTCCATTTTCTCATTTTATATTGCCCTTGGATGTAAATCCTTGGTCTAGTGTAAGGAAAATGTGTTCTAAAGTAGGCTTTTGAGAAGAGTTTTAGTAGATTTGAGTGTTAATGTGTGTGTTTTGTGAGTGGATTTGTGTGATTAGAGTAGGTTTTCTTTCTAACCTTAATATTTTTGTGTTTTTTTGTTGTTGATTTGATCTATTATTTTTGTGATTAGAGTAGGTTTTCTTTCTAGCCTTAACCTTTTTATGTTTTTTGTTGTTAATTTTCCCTATTCCTTGTCTCATGGGAGTAATGGAATGAAGAGCAATCTCTCTCAAGTGCGATTAAGGTAAGTTATCTCTCCACTTGGTTGCGTTCATCTTACCATGAGCTAATTTAGCCTTAAATTAATTAAAAATTAACGTATATTAGAATTTTTATATTTTTAACCAAATTTAGCCAAGTTTTTGTATTGATGTAAATTAACCAATTTTTTATATTTTTTGCCAAGTCTTTGTATTAACGTACATTAGCATTTGTTTTATATTTATTGTTACAAAGTTTAGCTTAATTTAGGCATTAATCTTTGTAATTGTTATTTTTTGAAGTATTGAGTTTATAATCATGGCATTGGAGTATTGTTAATCATTACTATTATGCCAAAAAACCCAAAAAATCAAGAAAAACATTGAAAAAGGCAAAATCCTAAAAAAACTATGGTTTCCACTCCCCTGGAATTTTCGGGTCATCGACTGGGATCCGGATTGTCTGTATCCAGATCGCCAATCTAAAATTCAAATTGTTGACCAGAGTTAAAAGTGGGTTGCATGGAACAATCGATGGTAAATGATCTTCATTTCCCTATGCTTGAGCTACAAAAAGGGGGGCTGTCAAGGTACTAATCAAGGGGGCTGATCCAAAATTCATATCGTTTTGGTGACCATAGTTGAAAGTGGGCTATATGGAACAATCAGTGAAAAATGATGTTCATTTCTATACACTTGAGTTGTAAAAAAGGAGGCTTTCAAGGTATCAAATATTCTCTTGTGAAAGACCCCTGTGCTATACGTGAAAAATACATAGAGATCGCTACCAACTATTATCTTAAATGCACTTTTGGACTATTAGTCCTCTTGAATCTGGATCGTCGATTCCTATCCATTTTTTATTTTTAGATCGTGTGATCCCAAATCTAGATCGTTTTATTAAATTTAGATTGTCCTACTCAAATCCAAATCATCCTATTCTCAAATCCCTACTTTTTGGATTGTTGCAAGTTGGGAACACCCCAATTTTCAGATTGTGAGTGATCAGGATTAGCAATTCAAGATCCAGATTGCTAATCTAAAAATCCAAGTTCTAGATTGTTGATCCAACTATACTTCTAGAAGCAAAAAAATAAAAAAAGATAAAGAATCATATTTACATTATTCATATGTACCTTGCATATATTTGTTTGTTACCGTTCACTCTTAAAAAAAATAAAAAAATAAAAACATTAAACCCATAAAACTATAAAATATCACAAAATACTCATAATAAAAAGAACCTCAGGCAATTCTAGCACTTGTTCACCAAGATGAGCATTCTTCCTTGCACAAGAGAGAGAGAGAGAGAGAGAGAAGAGAAGAGAAAAGAGAAGAGACAATGCAAGGGTCAGTTTGGGGACTAGCATTTAGCCAACCCTAATGAGGGTTAAGTCCTCGATTTGAAGCCACTAGGGGCTCACTCCATCACCACTTGTGTCACTCAAGTTGAGATTTCCTCAAGCTAGGCGAGGAGCAATGAGAGAAGGAGCTATGGAGAGCTCAAATCCTACTCAATGCCTTCATGGGTGCAAGAGTGAAGGTGAGAGAGAGCAAGAAGAAGAAGAAGAGGCAAGTAAAGATAACTTCACCTACATGCACACACACACACACACACACACACACAAAATCAAGAAAGCAACATGCATGCACACAAGCTTACCGAGAGAGAGAGAGAGAGAGAGAGAGAGAGAGAGAGAGAGAGAGAGAGAGGGAAACTCAATTATGATAATGGGATTGTACCTTTTCATATTTCATAAGTGACTTATATACATGAGCTCTCTTTCTACAATGGCCGGCCACCCATTTAACAATTGGGGGCCCAAAACTGGTTCTTCTAGCTCTATGTACACCTAGGCTTATGCTCATGGCTAACATTACACAAGTTGTAAGCTCGGTTATCCCATATATCTTTTGCATGAAGTGCTTAGCATGGTTTACATAAATGAGTTACATGAAGCGTAACCACGTTTTAAAATAATGTTAACCAGTGTGGTTAACATACCCCCTCCCTAATTTAGGTTTGTCCTTGGAGCTAGCAAAGACAAATTAGTGGTAGTAGAGGGAATATGTGTGGACAAAATCATACTCTGACTTTGGGTATTGGGGGGATCGGTGAAAGTCCTTGTAGCTCGTCTAGAATGTTGTCTCCATCATGTCTTCGAATGTTTGGGGAAGGTAGGTGGGCATCCACTGGATGCGCTCATAGTAGCCAAAGAGTTGCTTAAGGGTGGGACATTTGTTAAGGTCAAAGGCGAGGCCTTGAGCTCCTTCATGATAATGGTCCCATTGTGGAAATGCCTCCAAAAGGGTGATGATGAGGTTGAAGAAGCATATGGTGGCAACAATTGTGGGATCCAACACCTGATCATATCTACTGATGAAAACATGCATTTGAGTGAGCATGCTTTCTTCCATACATGGGCTCCAGGATATAGGAGGGGGAAACCATGGGAAATAGGATTGGAGCTTGGGGTTCTCCTTTTTCTCCATGTGTGAAACAACAGGCCTAGTGACGTGGTAGATGGGGAGGTAAGATGGATTAATGCAGAGGTTTTGGGGGATTTGCAGTACTCCGTCCAAATATAAATATAGGGCTTGAGGAGGAATGGTCATCATGGATGTCCATGCGATCCGTTAGCTTAGTGATTGGCATCTATTGGAATTGTCAGCCAAGCATGATTCATATAGCCTACTTGAACTTTGTGTGGTCCAAAGAATCATGCCAGTTGAGTGGATTGAAGGGGGGATCAACCTCCTCTTACTCTTGTGGGGTTTGGGGTGGGATCTTGCCCTCCTTCCAAGGGGCAGGTGAAGGGAGGTTGGTGGGGTGAGGTGCTTGAGGTGGAGGGTCTTTGGAGGAAGAGGGGGCACTGCCAAGTGAAACATCAAGGAATTGGGGTGGATGTGTTGTGAATGTGGAGGGGAGATCTTGGGGGGGGCATGTGCAGGCCCAATTCAAGATGGAGAGATGAAGGGGGTGATGGTGGTGTTGATGGAGGTGATGAGGGAACTTGAGGAGAGGTTGTAGAAGGGGAGGAAAAGAGGGGCAAGGTGGAAGGAGGGAAGCTGGTTCCCGCTAGGAGTTTTGCACATGGAGGGTGGGGGGTTCGAGGGAATGTTGGTGGAGGCACCATTGTGGGGTGGGTTGGGCAGCGGTCGAGAACTAGGGCCATATTGGGAGTGGGAATGGGCTGGGGGTGGAGGTTGAGAAGGAGAGTGGGAGGCACGGGGATCCGCTGCTCCTCGTGGGTTTCCATTGTCCCTGCTATCATCGTTGTGATTTCGTCGGGGTCGTGGAGCGGTTGTTTAGAGAAGAAGAATTTTTTTGCCTCACGGGCCTCTTCGATGGAGATGTCATAGAGGAAAGTGATGTGCGAGTCATCAAACTAGTGATTTTAGTGGCGGCAATGATATCTAGTTGGCAGTACCATCAATGATAGAGAACAAGGAGGCCATAGGGGAAGTAAGGGGGGAGTGCTCGGTGGCGAAGTGCCTTGTAAGCATAGAAGATTGTGGTCTAGCTAGAGTCGCTCTAGGAAGGCAAGGGAGGCAATGGATTTGGAGGAGTCATAGGGATATGGGAAGAGGCCATGGGGGATAGAGAGATCAATGGTGGCATCGACATCAATGGCATGCCCATACTCTAGAAGTGTGGCCCAGTTGATGAGGTTAGCAGAAATGGGGTGAATGGGAAGGGTGAAGAGGTTGGTGGGGTTACTGAAGGAAACCTGGTTTTGGAAAAAGAGGGTGAGGAGGAGGTGGAGGGAGGGGCAAGGGAGTTTGGTGATGAGGTAGGAGAGGGTCGATGAGGTGAGGGTGTCGCTGATGAAGATGTTGTGCTGTAGGAGGTTGAGGTGAAGAGTGCAGTAGTGGAGTTCAAGAAGTTTTGGAGGGTTTTGGGGTGGGGTGGAGAGGGTGGGAAACTTGGTGGCAACATCGACCATTAATGCATCAACCTTGTGCTCCACAGTGCATTAATGGTAAAGGAGAGCTTCATGGAGGTCTTGCTAGGTTTGGAGATCTAATTAGCTTTGGCCCAGGAGCATGGCCTATTGGGTGGTTATAACTTGCTCATGTAGTCTTTTCAAGACATTACAAGCTCCCTGCTCTGGCAAGGTTTAAAAAGCCCCAAGCAAAGTTTGGAAGGGCACTGTGAGAGGACGCACTGATGTCTTCTGAGTAGGCATGTTGGGAGCAAAAACACCTAGCTTGGACCTAACAGAGGGTGTCCATTGTATGCCGTTATGAAGTAGATGGGGATGCAGAGGGACCTTATTTTGGATGAGCTCGGGGTAGTGAGGGAAGGACCTGGCTTCCCTAGGTTGGGTATGTGGAGAAGGTTTTCCTTGAGGAATTGGTAAATGTGGCGAAGTTCCTCCTCCTCGGTGGCTTTGCTGAATGGGCCTCCTCCACTTGAGGATTTGAATGATGACGTTTGGAGGGGAGCAAGGTTGGTGAGGGTTGGGGTTCATGGATAGGTGGGGGGGAAATGGATGTGCTAATTTGGAGGCGAAAAAGGTGTGGGAGGTCCTCCCAGCCAGTGCCAGGGTAGATTACTTTGGTTAGCAATAAGGAGGCTACTAGCTTGCCCTGGGGGTTTGAGAAGATTGCGTGTAGCTTTTTGTTTAGGTACTTTGCCCAATTAATTGTGATGCCTTGGTGGACGCGGGAAAGAGTCACGAGGTTGCATTTGTTGAACCTATCTTGCCAAATGTGTTAGGTCACGTGCATGCATAAAAAGATTTGAATTATGAGGAGGAAGGAAAGGTCATGGGTGGGCATAAAAACCTTCATGAGTGATATTCTACCACTCCACTCCATCGTTGGTGGTTGGGACCCTGGAAGATATTATGCACGTGGCGCTTGATGTTGTTGTGTCATACATAGGGTTGCTTGACTTTGGGGAGGTGGAGTGCATCGTTGACAAGATTGAGGCTGAGGTGGATGGTGTGGGGATGCCCTCACTATCCAAGACCTTCCCTGTAGCCTAGTCGCGGCATTGTAAGTATCTATGAAGTAGAGGTAATTCAGCAGGTCCGGCCCCCATGGCTACATATTGGGAAATCCCCCAAGCCCCATCTTCTCCAGGTAGGTGACTACAGTAGGGTCTACAATGGCTTGATAACAAGGCTCTATGTAATAGAGAAGCTTGTGCTTGACCTTGTGTGTATTCTTCATGAGACTATGGATGGCAAGGCCATCAACATGCTTCATGAGGGCTTCGCCCATATGGGAAAGTTGGGTGGGGTGCTTCTCATATTCCTTGAATCTATGGCTAGCATGCCTCCTCTTCTTTTTTGGGGTGTGAGAAATGACCTCATAAGAGGAGTCAGAGTGCTCAGGTTTGGTCATGAGAGTGGTGGGTGGGCTTGTAGGCAGGAAGCAGTGAAAACTAGAGGGGAAAAACTGCAATAGTTTGGTTAGGGGCCAGAAGAAAAGTGAGAAATGAATGGGGGTGGGCCCTTATAAAGATTTTTAAGGGATGGACAGCCGTGGCTTCACAGAGGAACAAGCATGGCTTTGCTAAGGAACGGGCATGGCTTGATGGGTGAACGGCCGTGGCTTGATGAATGAACGGTCATGGGCTTCTCAGGAGTGAATGTCCATGGCTTCTCAGGAATGAACGCCTCGTTGATTCAGGAGTGAATGGCCATGGCTTCTCCAGGAGTGAACGAATGTGGCTTCTCAGGAGTGAAATTCTCAGGAGTGAACTGCCAATGCTTCTCAGGAGTGAGCCATTGATTCATGAGTGAATAGCTGTGGATTCATGAGTGAACAACTGTGGATTCATGAGTAGTGTTTTTTTTAAGGCACCATGTGAACATGTTTTGTACCCTAAGACTACATGGTTAGCACCCCATTATGAGTTTGTACTGCAACTCTTAAGCTTGGCACCAATAATTCCATAGGCATAACCGCTTTAGTTCCATATATTAAGCTGAAGGGTGTCGTATATTAATGGCCACTTTATATGCGGTGTGATAAGCCTAGAGTGCAATTGATAACTTTTGTTCCCAGTCGTTTGTGACTCACCTCTACGTGCATATGCCCCTTGTTTGTGCTTTCTACTTGGCCATTGGCTTGGGAGTAATAGGGTGAAAATTTTTGGTATGGGACCAAGAATTCTGATAGCAAGAATTGTATTACTTCATTGATGAAGTGGGTGCCATTGTCACTAAAACAAACTCAAGGGGACACCCAAAGCAAGTAATCAGGTACTCATAAAGGAATTTCAACATGAACCTGGACGACTTTCCTTGTGGCCCTAGCTTTAATACATTTTATGCAACAGTCTATGGTGGCTGCTCATGTACTGGTGTTAAGGAAACCCTACCCTAACGTGTCATGAGCAGTAGTCTATGGCTGCTCATGTACTGGTGTTAAGGAAACCCTACCCTAACGTGTCATGGGAAGTTGCCTATCCGATGAGCTCAAGCTAGGATCAAGAGCTCCACCGTAGCCGCCCGTCACCGCCCTCCTCTCGCACTCTTTGTCACACCGAGGCGGTTGCTCTAATCCAACGGGTGGTGCAACCTCTATCGCAAATATCGTGTGAGATCTCCACGAATAATGATCGTGTTGGTAGCCTAATCACTCATGCAAAAGGGAGAGAATAAACAAGAGGGAAGCAAGAGAGAACAAGTGATAAGCAATAATCACTCTTAAATCCTAACCTTAAGCACACCACACATGCTAGATTAGAGTTGCAAGAGAGAGGAAGAGAGAAAACTCCACTTCTATTTGTGAGACCCCTTTGCCCCCTGCACGGATTCCCGGTTGCTAACAGCGGAAGTAGCTTCCTCTTGCACGAGGCAGGGTTTCCCACTACTCAAGGCCTCGCCCTCGAATGTCCGAACACGAGACTAATCTGGTGGTCATTCCAAAACCGAAACCGGGAAAATTTTCCTTGCCCGAAAAACGGGGACGATTCCACCTTTTTGATTTTCTTAACAAATTTTCTAACGGGGTCAAAAGACTAAACTATCCTTCACCTGATTAAACCAGATAGAAGGAAAACTATCACTGACTTAATTTGAAGAAATCAACGCTTTTTCCTAACCGAATTCAGGCACAGCCGTTGATCTAATCATTTGAGAAAATCAACGCGTTTTTCCTAACCAAAATCAGGCACAGCCATTGATCTACTCATTTGAGAAATTCTTCAAGGTTTTATTTAATTACTCGAGTTCTAAGCGTATTCCTATTATTTCAATTTAACTATCAAAACTCCACTGATTCTAGCCCGGCCCATGCCCAACCACTGGATAATCGGTAGAACCAGACAATTACTCACCCACCCATAATTGAATACCTTTCTTAACTTTTGCTTTCGAATACAGATACGCACACACTCCTCTTTAAAACTTTAACATATAAAATAATCCATTGACAAACAATTATTGGTTATAGATATCATAACTCACAATTTCCATCCAGTCTCTTGATTCTCAAAAAACAGTATCACTCTCTGGACTCTCCATTTGAGACCAGCTGGTCAGCAACAACGAGATCCAGTAAACAGATTACAATAATCATTTTGTCCATCATACATATCTTCCACGACATACGCATGGGTGTCCTAGCACCACGAGCCCATGCATTGCCTGGTTAGAACCCTCCAGGATCGTCCTTAGGTGTCCTGGCACTTCACTCAGGGATCGCTTTTCGTCGACCCTCGTCCATCATACCGGAAGCGCACCATTTTTTAACCATACCGAGGCTGGTCAAGGCTTTGCCGTGTGAGCTGTCCTTTGAACACTCCCCGCCACCAGCTGTTACAACCGAACTTCCCTTAGAAAAACATATACCAAATGGTGCCTCCAGCATTCTAGCGTAAGACAATCCTTTAAGAAAACACGGTTTCTATGCAAGTTTTCAGTTTGATTTTGTTTTGAATACAAGGAGTATTTCTTGAATCATTATCCCCAAAACTTCTTGATCAAAATTTTGAATTTCATACCAGAATTCCTCGAATTCTGTAACCTTGATCCACAGATCAATTCGAAGGGTCTCAAACTTAGTCTCAGATTTGGTGGGAGTTTTGAGTGTATTTTTCTAAACTGGTCACACCTTTCCTCAAAACTGACGAAAGAGTTTGGTCTTGGTCATAGTCTGGATTCAAGGTTCGAGTCTGATAAGATTTTTCTTGAACTATCTTTCTCAAAAAGGTTTGATAAATTGTTACTATCTTACTGAATTTTTTGAATATTCACTTAACTGATTTCTAAATTAGTTACGAATTCCAATGAAGAATAAAATAATCATTTATCTCAATATTTCAATCTCGATAGATTTCTTGAATTTTCTTTTTACAATCCGTGTGAATATGAAACGATAGAAATTTCTCTCTTAGAGTATTTAATTATTCATTTATCAAATACTCATAGAATTTAAAAGAATTCTAATTTTGATATAAAAATTCTTTATGCATCTATTTATGCATAAAAATTAACTTCAATGGGAATAACACTTTTATTAAAAAAATATTTTTATGCATAAAATCAAATTTAATAAGAATAACACTTTTAAAATGAAAAGAATTTCTTTATGCATCTATTTATGCATAAAAATCAATTTTCATAAGAATAACGCTTTTATAATAAGAGAAAAAATCCATTATGCATCTTTCTATGCATAGAAATTAAATTTAATAAGAATAACACTTTAATAATAAAAAAATTTCCATTATGCATCTTTCTATGCATAAAAATCAAGTTTAATGAGAATAACACTTTTATAATAAAAAATTTTCCATTATGCATCTTTCTATGCATAAAAATCAAATTTAATGAGCATAACACTTTTATAATAAAAAAATTTCCATTATGCATCTTTCTATGCATAGAAATTAAATTTAATGAGCATAACACTTTTACAATAAAAAATTTCCATTATGCATCTTTCTATGCATAGAAATTAAATTTAATAAGAATAACACTTTTATAATTAAAAAAAATCCATTATGCATCTTTCTATGCATAGAAATTAAATTTAATGAGAATAACACATTTATAATAAAAAAATTCCATTATGCATCTTTCTACGCATAGAAATTAAATTTAATAAGAATAACACTTTTATAATAAAAAAATTTCATCATGCATCTTTCTATGCATAGAAATTAAATTTAATAGGAATAACACTTTTATAATAAAAAAATTCCATTATGCATCTTTCTATGCATGAAAATTAATTTTAATGATTAATATCAGTGATATCCATGCATATTCATAGGTGAATATGTACATGGAGTGATTAGAATATTTCTTTTAGATGCAAAAATGGTGGGGATTACTCTTTTGGAATAACATAAAAACAAACTTTCTTTTCCACAAAATTTTAGAAAATTTTGCCATAACCTCCTTTGTATGGCTGACCATTTCTCATTTTTATCATTCTTTAATTGACTTAAATTAACCCAAATTAGATTTATAGAACTCTAATCTACACAATTTTCTAAATTCAAGAGAGTAAACAATAAGAAGAGTTTAATTAATCTCTTAGATAATCTTTCTAGGATTAAGAAAGGCTGGAAATGTAAAGAAGAGAAGGGGGTGGCCTTTTTCTCAAAGGCATAGCATTTGAATTTAATTCAATCAGCTGTAAAACGTAAAAATCAATAAAACCATAGATTTAAAATTTGTAAATAAGTAAGAAAATTAGCTTACATGAAGCTTGTAAGCTCTCCTTTGGCTTGAGGGATTGAGGGTTTTACTCTTGTTTAGAAGCAAGAGTGGCCACCAATTCACTTTGGAGAGGATTAGGCCAAAAACAATTGAATTATCAAGAAATTCAATGTAGATGGCTCAGGGCAGGAGTAGAGTAACAGTGCATAAACACCATTAAGCTTTTACAAAGGGGGAGGCTTCTATTTATAGGAAAAAGTGAGCCTCTAACCAAGCAAACTGATTCTAGAATTTTTGAGATCAGTTTGGTCAATTTTTGACCATTTTTGGGTCAGTTCAGCTTACATTTTTGCATTAAGATCTTTTCATGCTACTTTACATGGAACAATTTAGGGATGGGCACCACCCGTCTCTTGTTAAGAAGAGCATTAAACCTACATCCAATTGCTTATAAATTATATCATAGGATTCGGAGCTAATCCCTACCTTGTCACATACGCCTTGAGCATCTATAGCTGTGAAGGTATTGCTTACCTTCTCAAGCGTAATCTTGCAACATCATCACCAATGGTTTTGAATTTGGGGTTTTCCAATGCATACTTCACCATACCTTTGCAATTGCATCATCAACCTCTTCACTTGGGTTGGGAAACATATTCTTCATGTTTGCACATTGTGCATAGACCCGCTGATTATATTTCATTGAGGGTGTAGCAACAATAGTCTTTGAAAGCATTGCTGCCATTTTTTTATTGTCCTTCTCCAAACCTTGCATTTTGCAATGCAATTCTACATTGTCTACCTCAACAACATGCACCGTATTTTCCATAACATGCATCACATCTTGCAGACTCTGATTCTCTCTCTCCTTTTCACTTAGTGATTTTGTGAGATCCTTAATCCTTGCATCCATGCCCATCATGGTGCGCTGAATAGATGTGTAAACACTAGGAGGAAGTAGTGCTAGCCTCCTAGTGTATCCCAATAACCCTGCATTACCTTCACACATACTTAATGAAAGATGTAAGCCTACTAAATTGTGGAGGTGTTTGGGTAATTGGATCAGATGGATAAATACACCCCTTAACCCAAAGATCAACATGTTTTTTCCTCGCATTTCTTTCTTGTTGCATTATCTCTGGTTGCTTTCTACTTGTTGTCATTCTCTTGTCTAGCGGTGCATACTCGGTCTCCAATTGGAAGTGAATGTCTCTCTTCTTGTTCCAGCAGCCTGCATCCTAAAATTAGCATTTGGACAAAACACAGCTATTAACAAAAAATTAGCTCTAAACAAAATACAACTATTAACAAAAAAGTAGCTTTTATACATTTGTACAACTCAAAAATATAACCAGAAATAACATTATTGAACACAACTTTAACCAAATATAACTTCAATATAATTTAGAACTAAATCATAACTTGTAACCAAAATAACACACTTATTTCACCCAAATAACACAAAAAAACATCATAAATGAGAAATAACATTATTGAACATACCATATAGACTTCAATATATCCTAAAACTAAATCATAAATATTAATCAACAATTATATTTCACACACTTCTTTCACTCAAAAAATCACTAATAAACAATCTAAATAACACAAAAATAGCATCCTTAAACTCAACTATTATCTTCTATTTTACACATGACTAAATCGCATTTAGAACAATAAGATGGTCAAAATAGAAAATAAAACAAAATAACTCAGACAATATTAAACCATAACAAAACAATCCAAATAGCACAGAAATAATATCATTAAACTCAACTATTATCTTCTATTTCACACATGACTAAATCACATTTAGAACAATAAGATTAACATTAATAGAAAAGAAAACATAATAACTTAGACAAAATTAAACCATAACAAAACAACATAACAAAATTAAACCATAACAAAACAACATAACAAATTACAAGATGGACATACCTCCAATGCTCTCTTGTTCTTTGATTCTTTTGCAGAGATTGATGAACAGAAAGATGATTGAAGGGGAAGATGAATATGTGATTCCAACTAAATGGCACTAAATAATCAACCTATCCTTCAATTTCTCTGCTACAGAAGAGAAAAAACCCCATGATTGAGCATATCTAAACTCATTAATGTGGATTAGGAGGGAAAGAAAGCTCTTGAGCATAGCTACTAAAGAAAACAAACACAGATTTGAATTTTCTTTGTACAAAGGAGGGAAAGTGAAAAACCTAAAGTAATATCTCATCAAAGCAAACTAAAATCGCCCTAAACTGAAAACCCTACTTTTCTTATTCTAAAAAATCTAGAGAAGTCTCTAAATGAAGAAAAAATTCATAAACCCCTGTATACTTAATGAAAAATGACGAAAATTAACAGTCACACTCTTAGAGCATAGAGGTAGGCATGGGTAAAAAGAAATTCGAAAATGTGATGTCTACATCAAGTTATTCCGTTTTTTAACTTTTCCCATTTTGAAATACGTGAATGCAATCTATTTGGAAGCTGAAAAGTCAAGTGGACATTTAAGAGTGTCACATCTTAGATACTTCACATTTTTAGATCAAATAGAATATTATTATTTCAGATTTGAGAATTTTGAGTACAGGTGGTCCTACAATAAAATAATAGGTGAATCTCTTTTAAAAACAATATAAAGAGATCTCCTTGATTCTACAAGAGCTAATATTATAACATTATTTTAGAATCTTTTTCTAGAGAGAGAGAAGTGAGAGAAATCCCTTAAGGGGCAAAATGGAGAGTCCATATTTCTCCTAATGGCTATCAAAACTACCATATTTTTGAGGTTTGTCCTTGCTTGTTTTTCTATACCATCAAAACCATGAACTCTCCCATGTTTGTCCACATCAAATTCATCATTTACATCATGTTTTATGTCTCTGTGTGGCTAACCCACATCATTCACATCCTCTTCAAGCATGCTTTCACCATAGCTTGACCTTACACAACTAGTCTTGCATATCGTGCTAATCCTTCATCATCAAACGTCACATCTTGGCTTATTTATAGCTTCTTTGTATCGGGTTATATGTGCAAAAGGCTTTTCTCTCCTCACTCACACCAATGAATATACGTTTCATAGCTTTGGAATGTTGTTTCAACGTAAATATCTTTAAGTTGCTCACATCCAGTTTTTGTTAGGTGTATATCTCCTCTAGTGTTACATCTCCAAGCATATGAGTTGGGACTCGATTGATTAGAAACACGTCATATGTGCATGCCTTAGTGCAATAGAACTTAGGCATATTCATCTCATTAAGAATGGCTCCAACTATCTCTACAATGTGTGACCTATTCTTTCCTTCTGAAATCCCAATGTTCATTTGTAGTGTATATCTTGTAGTAAATTGTCAATGTATGCCATGCTCTTGCAAATAAGCATCAAACTCAAGTGATAGATACTCACTGCCACCATCCTTCCTCATACACTTTACTCTCAAACTTGTTTGATTCTCAAGCAAAGCACGAAACTGTTTAAACTTATCCAACGCTGCTAATTTATATTTGATGAAGTATATCCATGTTTTTCTATACAATCATCATCAACAAAGATTATATAATATCTGGCTCTGCCTGTGCTAGCCTCTTTTGTCGGACCCCATATATCGGAATACACTAGCTCCAAAGGCATCTGCCTCAACTAACCTTGCTTACTAAATGGCAATGTGAAATACTTCCTAAATACATAGTTGCCTTTATTGTACCTTCTTTCTGGCATATCCCTATCTTTATGAAAACATTCTCAAAGCATGTGTCCTATCTTCTTGCAATAATGGCATGTAATTCCACTTATATCTTGAGTCACATCATGGCCTCTTCCTTGATTTACATACCCACCTTGATATCTAGCCGCTTTGATAGTTGCTTTGGTAACCTTGTACATAACCTTCTTGAGATCCTCAACCTCTTGCATATCCTCGACCTCTAAAGTCACCTTTTCAACCAAGAGACTCACCATTGTCTCCTCTGCCTATAAAATCTGCTCTCCTTCTTGCTCTGCCGCTTCCTTGAAACCCATAAGACTCTTGTTGGTTCTCTCCTTGATATCCCCTCCTCTCAGACTTTTTGTTCTACCTTTCTAACCTCTTCCTCTTTTTTGGCTTCTCCCTCTACTTGTGTAGTAGGTTGATTCTTGGTATCCTGTGGCATTTGATGAAGCTCCTCCCTATAAGTGATTCTCTTCTTGTATTAACTTTGGCACCAACTCTTCAAATGATGGTAACTCATCTCTAGTCCATATAGTAGTAGCAAACACTCTATAATCTCTTCAAATGATGGTAACTCATCTCTAGTCCATATAGTAGTAGCAAACACTCTATAATCTCTTCAAATGATGGTAACTCATCTCTTCAAATGATGGTAACTCATCTCTAGTCCATATAGTAGTAGCAAACACTCTATAATCTCTTCCCAAGCCTTGCAAGCATGCATTGACTTTGTCATCCTCTTCAACCGCATAACCAATCAAGGCTAATGAGTCTATAAGACTCTAGATCTTACCCACATAGTCCATAATGTTCATAGTATTCTCCTTCACATTGTTGAGCTTTGTTTTTTATTATAGCTTTCTTGCCCGTGATTCTCTTATTGTATTAACTTTGGCACCAACTCTTCAAATGATGGTAACTCATCTCTAGTCCATATAGTAGTAGAACACTCTATAATCTCTTCCCAAACCTTGCAAGCATGCATTGACTTTGTCATCCTCTTCAACCGCATAACCAATCAAGGCTAATGAGTCTATAAGACTCTAGATCTTACCCACATAGTCCATAATGTTCATACTATTCCACTTCACATTGTTGAGCTTTGTTTTTAATTATAGCTTTCTTGCCCGTGATGCACTCTCATACAAATTTGTTAAACCATCCCATAGCTCCTCATTAGGACTTGTTTGGGGTCTTCTTGGGCCCTTTAATTTGCCCCAAGCCTAATGACAGTCATTAAGGAATGGTGCAATGGGAGAAGGCCATGTGGAGAAAAATGTTGGGTTTCCCTGCCCCTAATATGTAGGGGTCAAACTTGAATCATACGTTTTTTTTTTTTAAGAAATTGGGCTGAAAATGCAAAATCTTTCAATAAAATCAGATTTTCCACCTTTTTTTAATAAAGACAGCTCAAACTGGCATAAATGACCCCACCTCAAAAAGTGGGCTAGGGCCAGAAACGCCCCCCCATCATTATCCCTCATTTAAAGCTACTTTTCCCTCTCCCCACTCCCTCTTCCTCTCTCTAAAACTAGCAATTCGGTTTTGAGTCTCTCTCTAACTAAAAGAATCTTTTTTGGCCTCCTCCCTCCCCATTCTGCCTTCCCCTTCCCTCCTAAAGTTAGATCTATCTTTCTGTGCCTTCTTGGCTATGGAAAGCTTGGAAAACAGTCCACTTTTTCCCCCATCAAGTCCATCCTCTCTTGCTTGCACACATTCTTCACTCTCCTCTTGCTAGCTTATACACATTCTTGACTCCTCTTGCCAGCTTATATGCTCTGCTAGCATTAGGTTGCAGAGATCTTCTTGGCTATGGAAAGCTTGGAAAACAGTCCTTTTTTCCCCATCAAGTCCATCCTCTCTTGCTTGCACACATTCTTCACTCTCCTCTTGCTAGCTTATACACATTCTTGACTCCTCTTGCCAGCTTATATGCTCTGCTAGCATTAGGTTGCAGAGATCTTCTCACACACCTACAACTTCATAGCATTTAGCTTAGTCGGTTAGCCAAGCACAATGAGTCGCCGACCTCGTTCAAGGGTGGAGTCCTTTAGCAGCAGCAACGAACAAGACGACACTGGCTTGTGGGTTACAAGCACCTTTGCAAAAGGAATGTGGGTGACGATGCGTCCAAGCACAAGGGGAGCCCACAAAGTCTCTCGCAGATACATAGGGTTAAAGTCACACCATTAGAAGGGTCGCATAGTGGATCTCAAGCAGGGGGCTGACGGAAGCAAGCAGGTGATGATCCAACACATCTACAAGGCATCGCAACTCCGTGTTGACAATGCCAATCACAAACGCTTTCCTGCAAATTGTAAGTTTTATTTGTGCTTCTTGTTTTATGGGCTGCACTGAGACATGCTAATATCATTTCATGTTACGGAAGCTTGATTTTTTCAAGTGTGTTCTTGTAATGTTCTGTGCAGACATCTTTCTGTCGACATTTGTGGAATGGGAGCCTTTAGAGGCCCTTTCTGGAACCTTTGAGGCGCACCACTTTGAAATCGGCAAGCTACTATATACTGGTTGTTCAACATCAGAGCTTTTAGAGCGCTCAGTTTTCTTCTTTCATGCAGAGTATATTGTACCCACGTCAAGAGATGGTTCTGGGACTCTACAGAGGCTCCCTACACCAAGTCTCACGGACCATGATTGGCCAAAGCCCGACAATACTTTGGTTGCACTAACCAGACGTCGGATTGAGATTGATGTGTGCAATGCAATGAAGTGCACCTATGGGTCACATCGTGCGACTCTCACGTTCTTCATGCCTTTACATTTGTTTGTGTTTTTGTTCAAGGAGGCTGATGTTCACCGGACTCCTACAATGTGGATTGCAAAGGGAGGCACAGTAATGAGTGCCTTTTTGCCACCTTCGTGGGATTTGAAGGTTATTCAACATCAGGGTGACAAGATAAAGTGCATGGTGGTGTCGGAGAAGATGGTCGTTCGGTACCAGCTTGGAAAGCAACAACTCTCTATTATCTTTCCTTACAGACGTTGGAAGCTGACTGGAGGCGAATGGCAAGCACTCGATTCGGACATCAACGATGCAGAACAGCTTGATGTACATGTTAGCACGCAAGCTGATGTGTGGGATATCGTAGTAAATGCTGATTGGAATATGGCGAACCTAAGGGAGTACTTAGGCCTTAGGTTTGCACTGAAAGGTGACTTTTCATTTGTGATTGATAACACACCTCTACGTAAGAGGAAAGAGGCAGCTTACTTTTGTAAAAGCATTCCCTTCCCCAGATGTATCCATATCAAGCAAGCTATGTAACAGATTTTGAGAGATTAATTCAAAACAATTTTGGCTACTCGCAATTTGCGTTCAATTTTGTGCACTTTTAAGTTTTGTCGCGTGTTTTTATTTGTTTGGAGGTTTTAAGTGAGTTTTTAAACATAAAAAAAGTTTTAAAGACCTCTTTATAAGTCACTTTTGGCCACTTTGAGTTCATCTCCTCACTCTCGGCATCTTTGCGGTCCCCTCGCCTTCTTCGCTACTCAATCATGGCCACCCCCGCCCAAGCTCTCCTATCTCAATTGCACAAGCTTGACCTCGGTCACTTGATCGAGAAGCTTGCACCCATCTTTCAGACATCTATTGACATGGAAGGCACCGCCGAACTCCATAATGACGTGTTTGGGTCGTTCACTAGCTACATGGACACATACATGGCTGAATATTGTGTCAACTTTGAAGACGAGGAGGGAACTTGGGTGCCTGTGGATCTTATCAAGCATACCTACAAAGCGGACAAAAATTTCAGGTTCAGGCTTGCAAGATTCCTCAAAGGCCTTAGTAGCGCATATCTAAGGGAGGAGGAAGAAGATAACCTAGTAGGTCTTGGAATGGGCAACATTGGCACAAGTTTTTTGAGGTGGGACATGACTCTTGCCCTCCTGATCTTAGAGGGAACAGAGAAAAGCAAGGGAAAGAGGAAGGCCACTCCTCCAAAGAAAGCCACACCTTATCTCTTGATCAAGGAAGCTGACCCAAAGGAGGAGATTGTCACCCCAGTGCAAGAAGCATCTCTTGCACTTGTGACTCTGGCGGAAGAGCCGCAAGCTGAGGCTGTGAAACGGGACATCGAAGGGGACGATGTCATGGATGAAGTTCCAGAGCTCGAAGTGCGAACTCTACACCCCATCATAGTAGAAGGTGTAGAGTTCTTATTTTTGGATGACATCGCCCATGTCCTTGGGCTGCACCAGGATGAAACTCTCTCAGTCATTGCTATGTACGTGGGCATGCGAGACACACAACAGCCGTCCAAAGATGATGACATCCACATTGACTTCAGTTCCGCAGATGTCACAAAGGTGCTTGCGCTCCCGGAAAATCATGCCTCAATAGAGTCCCTTGTGGCAGAGACTCTTGTACAAATATCCCAGTGCAAGGATTTCTACGAGAGTGTGCCAGAAACTAGCTTTGCCCCTCACAAGCCGCTTGCCATTTCGGATTCCGTCAGTTTCGGGAGCATCAATATTAGTGATGCAGACCTTGCGGATCATGATGATGCCACTGAGGTAGTACACCCAATTTCTTCCCTTCTTAATTTGTAATTTTTTGAAGTCAACTCATTCTTCTATCTACTTTGTAGACCGCAAGAGAAATGGACTGGTTCGCAAGCCGAAAGGGTGGAGCACGAAAGGAGGTGGAGGGGAAAGATGCTACGCTATGGCACTACATCCCGAGCTTCAATGCCGAGATGCTTCGCGTAATTCACAACGACTTTTCAAATGATGCGCAAGCTGAATTTTTGAAGTGCAGAGCCCTAAGCGCCATCCTGTCTGAAGCCCCTATAGCTCAAAATGCCCATAAATGTATTCTTGTAAATAGGGAAGCAGCTATCTATAGCTTTGGTGATAAAGGTTCAGGGTCTTTCCTAGGATTTTGTGGCCTTAGCCTTGGACAAGGCATCACTGATGCCAAAGAGATAGCCGAACGCATTGGTGACAAACCATCAGTAAAGACTCTCACCCACAAGGCTTTCACCAAGCTCATCAAGCGAGTTGGCTAGATCCAATGTACTCATTTGCCTTCTGTGAAAATCAAACAATTAATGACATCAAGATGTTTTTCGAGCTGATTTTAAGTTTTATCTTCTTGATGTGTTTATATGTTGTTGTCGTGTCCTGTCATGATGTTTCAATCAATTTTTGTGAACGCTCGTCTGTGAAAATCAAACAATTAATGACATCAAGATGTTTTTCGAGCTGATTTTAAGTTTTATCTTCTTGATGTGTTTATATGTTCTGGTCGTGTCCTGTCATGATGTTTCAATCAATTTTTGTGAACGCTCGTCTGCCACCGCCCGTCCGACTTTGGCTCGACTCGACGGGCCGATTTCTCCCGCGTATGGCCCCAAAAGGGTATATCAGCTGTGCGGGGTGCGCCGGGGCCGAGGGGGGGGCCGGTGGTCGCTCCGTGGAGCCTGTGTGCCACGGAGCGACTTTTGGCTGTTTGACCAAGGGTATATCAGCTGTGCGGGGTGCGCCGGGGCCGAGGGGGGGGGGGGGGCCCGGTGGTCGCTCCGTGGAGCCTGTGTGCCACGGAGCGACTTTTGGCTGTTTGACCTGGTCAAACAGCCAAAAGTCGCTCCGTGGCACACAGGCTCCACGGAGCGACCACCGGCCCCCCCCCCTCGGCCCCGGCGCACCCCGCACAGCTGATATACCCTTCTGGGGCCATACGCGGGAGAAATCGGCCCGTCGAGTCAAGCCAAAGTCGGACGGGCGGTGGCAGACGAGCGTTCACATGAGGTCGAATGTACATAGCGACAACAATTACATGCAAAAGACTACAATTACCTTGACAAGACAACAATCACTTGCAATAGAAAATAACTTTTCTGAAAATAGACATGGTTTTTCATTAATCAAATTGAGATTACAAAACACGGTTTGTTGCATTACAAGGCTTCCCCTATCTAGTGAAAGAGAGCTTCCTCTCCACGGATACGCCTAGCTAGATGAAGATCAGATGGCTTCAAAGTGACGCGTTTTGCATGCACCATGCACAAAACCGCGTCTTGGAAAAGCGAAACCAAAATATCCTCGGCACCTTGTTGCAGAGCACCTAGTGCCGCCGCTTGCACACGATTGACATCCCGGCGCTGGTCGTGGATAATCTCTTTGACGAGACGCCCAAAAGGTGCCTTTGGAATAATTGGTGTGCAGGTCTTTTGATATTTGCGAATTTCTCTAAGGGCAACTGTCCCTGGTCTCCACCTTTGCTTCTTCTGCGTTGTTGGGGGCGGTGGTGCTTGCGCGTGGTGAGTCCAAGCTGGCGTGTCATTTTTAAACTTCTGTCGCTGCTCTTGGAAATTATCGGATGGGGGTTGTGTGCGTTTAGGAATGGTTTTCCCCTTCTTAGCCTTTGCAGGTGTTGGAGTTTTCTTTGCCTTTGCAGATGGAGTCTTCGGAGCTGCTCGCTGCTCTGCCTCCTTCCTTACTCGCTCCTCTTCATCTTTCCTGTCTTTTTCCTCACGAAGCCTCCGTGTGTTTGTTGCCCTGGCTTCTCGTTCAAGCTTCTGTCTCTTATTTTCTACTTCCTCAGCTGAGAGTTTTCTCTTTCCTTTACCAAGTGCACGAGCCAAGACTCTGTCTAGCATTGCATTGACAATCCTATTGCTCGGCAGGTGCTCCCTTTCTACTGTGTCTTCATTTCTCCTCTTTGTATATTCTGCTCGAAGACTTTGTATAGCCGCTTCCAAAATTGTGTCATCTTCGTATCCGGCCATTCGCAGGTCAGCAACAAATCCGTGAGCTTTTCTGTTAAGCCAATCCTCCTCCGCAGCAAAGAATGCTAATCTTCTCTTGTTGCTTGCGGCGGCCTGAGCTTCTTCTACAGCCTTCTTATCTGCCTCCGCCTTCCTAACTGCCTCGTCTTCTTCCTCCTTCTTGGCAGCCTCATCCTCCTGTGCTTTCTTTGCTGCCTCGTCCTCTTGAGTTCTGACGGTCTCTTCGGCTTCTTTTCTTGCTCTCTCAGCTGCCTCCATGTCCTCTGCTTCTTTGTGTAATCTCTTTGCTTCTTGGCATTCTTGGGCTTCTTGGGCCTCTCACTCAAGCCTCACACGCTCAGCTTCCAGATCCACTTGGGCTTGCGGGTAAATGTTTGGGATTGCAGTTCTATGTGCCACCGGTAAGGGCCCGAGGTCTTTGAAAATGTCATCCTGCGTATTGGAGGGAGGATCATTTGGGGGCTCCATGTGCGTGAGATATTAGTGCACGAGCGAGAGAGAGAGAGAGAGAGCGCGCGCGAGAGAGTCAAGGGGAGAGGAAGAGAGAGAGCTCACAAGTCAAGACTTTTAAAAATGACTATAAAACTCATTGATATTTATAGGGGGCCAAAATTACAAAAAAAGTCAATTTACAAAATGAACGCGCCAAAAAGTGGCAAACAAGAATTATTGGGTGGGTAACCACACACGGCCATTTCTTAGTCGACCACTGTGCCATTGCCTCGCTCTTTCACGTGCCATTGACGCATTGCACCCTTCTCTTTCGCCTTGCACCTAACACCTTCATGATTTTGCGCCTCAAAGACAAATTTCCGGCTCGCTTTTGGGCCTTTCTCCCAGTAAGTGCACGGTAAAACCAATTGAACATTTCCTGAAACGCATTGCTACGAACCTTGCCACCACCATGACCCGTGTTCTTAAAATAGGCCGCCTTGGCTTGGTAATGTGATCGTTCCATGCCTTGGTTGCTCCAGAGTGCAAGAGACCCATATTCATCTAGAAAGAAGGAACTGTGCGCATAGAGAATATGCATGTAGTGTGTTATATGAGTTTCCCCCCAAGCATCGATCATTTCTTTTGTGAATCTGTCAATCGAAGTCTTGAATGTAGCTATCTCTGCTTCATCAAGATACGGGCGCTCAAGAAGCCTCATCATCTCATCACAAGCTTCCCACACATGTGCACGCTTCAATCCTAGTGTCGCCTCATTGCCTCGATAGGTTGTTACATCACAAATCTGCTTCCATAATTCAAAATGTGTATGGCTTTGAGCCTCACCATAGTTTGAGAGCAGGTGTCTTGCTTTTGCACCACCCATACATATCTTATTAGGGTTATCTTGGGTACTTGATGGGTTTTTGCGATCCTTAGAGAGGGTGACAGCACCTGCGTGAAGCCCCACGGATGATAAAACAACTTCAAGCTCTTGGATGCCCTGTTCTCGCCGTGACTCTGGCTCCATGTTCCAAGCATAATTGATGTGGAGCATCAACAATTTGTCCAGAATTCTAAGTCTTGCGTGCAAGGTACACACATGTACTCGCGACAGTGGAATTGAAAGAATAGGGTTCCAAGTAGCATCCTCCTCTGCGCGAGATGGTGCCTTGCTTTGATTGCAGCTCATAATTCCATTGAGCCAGACGTGCATACCCTTCCCTTTTTGTAATTGATTTGAGCCCTTTGCACTTGCCTGCTTACGACCTTTCACCTTGGTTGCTTGTTTGGCCTTCCCCACTGCGACACTTGGCATCCTTGGACGACAACAAAAGATGCATGGAAACAAAGTGTTAGCACCGCTTTTAGTTCCCAACATGCATTTAAGGGTCTTGAGATCACCACCAAGGTGCCACTCTATTTCAAAGTGACCAGTGCCAGGCACATGCAAGACTTCACCATTTGATTGCCTGTGTATCACTCCTTGAATACCTGTACGGGTGAAGTACCACCTCAGACTGTCATGGTCCTCGTGCGGAAGGGTCCATGCCGCCTGCCACCATATGTTCTTCTCAGACTGCACTCCAAAGTAATCTTGCTTGCGTCGCTTTGTGTGCAAGTTATTCTCCGCATCACCTGTTTCATCTTCGCCGTCTAAGCTCTTTCGCTTCAATGCCCTGCTCATGAGTGTCAGACTTGTACGTTCCACCCTTTGGCCCTTTACAACCTGACATTCATCCAATTTGAGGACAAATATAGCCTTTCCATCCGTCTCCTCTAATGTCATATCATAAAACTGAATCATAGCTCGTTGAAGCGCCTCCACCTCGACGTAAACATTGTTAAACTTGTTGTAAGCAAAATCTTTTAAATTTGACATTGGCATGCTACCATCCACCCATCTGTAGCCGCCTAGCAAGTCGGCAATATTGTTGTTTGCTGACTTCCTTGACATAACTATACTGTATGGTGTTGGAAGTATAGATCGCGTCATTCCTTTGCCTCGTAGACGTGCTGTGATGCAAGTATACAAAGCCCTGTATCCCTTATCTCACTGATACCTGCTGTGTCGCACACAGTGAGCATGTCAATGGGACTGACAATCTGCTCGAATTCCTTGAGAAAATACTTTTGAATCCTGTCGCGCAACGCACCATTTACTGGATTGTTTATCATATTGATTACTTTCTGCTCTGGAATAATGTGCTCAAGGATAGACTCCTCAGTATTGGAACAACCTAATATTGCTTTAGCACATTCCCTGGACATCACATAGTTCAGAGTCAATGGCATAACTATATGAAAAAGGAATGTAATGCTAGTTTTGAAGCTGTGATTACCTTGTTTGACGCACACGTCGCTTGCGAGCCCCCCCATCTTTGGAAAGAAGACTCAGAGGCTTGCGCTTTCGCTGCCTTGCATTATATCCCACGGGGAGGTGAGTGAAATGATCGACACGTCGGCGAAGGTTCCGAGTTGAGTTTCGAAGACGGAGATAGTTCTCTATAGCTCGATCCCTCCTTTCCACACCTTTATCAAGCTTCATCTTCTGCTCTGCATCCTCCTTCTCTAGATCCTTGACTCGAGCCAGCATATGTTCCTTTGTGGCCATGAAAGTTGACGCACATTCTTCCTTTTCTGCCTTGCATAATTTTAGAAGCTTCCTGAGGTGATTTTGATTTGAGAGTTCCTGCAAGTACAAAGAATAGAGCCTCTGACAGTACCCTAAGAAACCATTATAACCATCACCCAAGAAGCGTACGACCTGCGTGATATTACGAAAAGGGGGAGGTGCACCAGTCTGTGGATCAAGGGGATAAATGCTTCCATCAGTCCAAAGATCAATGGCTTTTGCACCTTGAAGTCGTAGCACCTCAGCAGGAATACATCCCTTCGTTCGATTACTTCGCATTGTGGCATACTCCTCATCTAAGTCCACGTGTAAGCGAAACTTTGATTGCTTGTTGGTGATGTCCCGTAGAGCCATTGTACCTAGCAAATGGAGATGGAGATGTAGATGGATACAGAGATGGAAATGTGGATGGTGATGGAGATGGAGATGTAGATGGATACAGAGATGGAAATGTGGATGGTGATGGAGATGATGGAGATGGAGGATGGAGGTGGAGGATGGAAATGTGGATGGTGATGGAGGAGATGAAGATGGAGATGGTGATGGAGATGGAGGTGGAGGAGATGCAAATGGATATAGAGAAATGGAGGCCTTGAGGAGATAGATATGGAGAGCTTGCTAGTGATGGAGATGGAGAGCTTCAGCTTGCAAGGATGTGTAGATCTGTACCTTCACAGGAGGGGATGGTGAGCTCTTCCATGAGAGCTGGTGGAGAGGATGATAGATATGGAGAGCTTGCTAGTGATGGAGATGGAGAGCTTCAGCTTGCAAGGATGTGTAGATCTGTACCTTCACAAGAGGGGATGGTGAGCTCTTCCATGAGAGCTGGTGGAGAGGATGATGGAGTAGGAGGTCCAGATCTGCAGGCCATGGCTCCTAGAGAGAGAAAAAGAAGCCCTTACCCAAGTAAAACACCCTAAACGCGTTTTAGAGAGAGAGTGTAGAGAGAGAGTGGGATCTGCAGCACCTCCAAAAAGGGAGGGAACAAAGTGACGAAAATTTTCAAACATTCTTTGTGAAAGGTACTTCACTACAAGACAAAAAGGCATTTAGGTCCATATTCCTTCCCAAGGACAGAAGATCTAATGATTAGATTACCTTTAGGCCTATTTTCTTTTTTGTAGAAAAGGAAAAATGCATTTTCAGGCCTAGGCCACTAGCTTGGTCAAAGCTTGATTAGCATTTTAAGCATTTCACTAAGTGTCCAAATAAAAGGGCCCAAGAAGACCCCAAACAAGTCCTAATGTGGTTGTTGTATAATCCTCAACATGTGGAATAATGAAAGAAGAAAGAGTCATAGTTATGAGATAAATTACCTTTTTACTCTTCAATTATCATTAATTGAGAGCTTCTTTGATAAGTAGCTATCATAGTAGACACTTGCTCTTGTGTCTACCTGCGCGGGCAGGGGCGACAAGAGGTCTGAAAGTCTTAAGGATCTTAGTTCTACGTCATCTCCATCGATCAAGTCCGATAAGTCCATTGACTCCAAAAATAGCTTTATTTTATACCGCCATGTGTGGTAATTGCCTTTGTCCGGTTTCTTCATTGCAGTAAGATTTGCATCTCTCCAAGTTGCACACTCCTTATATTGCTTGTGACTTCTTTCATGTTTATATATCTCACCTCTCACCAACCCAAAGAAACCCTCAACCTCTCAATTCACTTCTCACACAAAACAAATTTTTTCTCACACAGACAATATGTCAACACACAAGGAAGCTACACGCTATGCTTTGAAACCATGAAAAGAATTTGTAGCAAACCCACACTCTCACAGGCCTTGATCACTTGAGAAAACCAATGTCTATAGACTCTCGAGAGAAAGAGAAAAAATCACTCAAAATTGATAGAATTGTGAAGAATTTTTCTCTCTATTTTATTATTTTACCAATCCTTTGTCCATAAACTTTGGTGGCCACTATGCATGTAGTTTGGCCCACTTAAAGCACCTTATTTTACTCTCTACACTGTGTGCACATGAACAAATGGTGCTTGTGCACGTGTGAATGTGCGCATGGATGTGCATGTGTGCAGACAAGGTGCAAAGGGTGGGTGCAAATGGGGGTGTAAGTGTGAATGTGTGGGGTGCAAGCGTGTGCCTGTGCACATGTGAATGTGTGGGCACAAATGGGGGTGTAAGTGTGAGTGTGTGGGGTGCAAAGGTATGCATACACACATGTGAATGTGTGTGGGATGCAATGCACGTGCATGCAAATATGTGTAAAGGTGGGTGCACATGAGAATGTAAGGGTGTGTGCACCTGCATGAGAAAATGAATGTGTAGGGTGCACATACAATTGAATGTGCACGTGCGGGCGCATGGGTGCAATTGAGGGAGCAGATGTTGGAGAAGCAAAAGCAATTTCATGTGATGGACATATGCATACGAGCAATGCCTATTATGATGACAGGTTTCATTGAGTAACCTTAGAGCGGGGAATAATTAAAATATTTGTAATTGATCATTGGGTAAGCCTTTACAATCGCACGTGCATACACTTGCACTGTGCATGTGCACCCCCATCATACACTTACACCCATGTGTGCAAATTCACCTATGCATGCACACATGCACGTGCACCCTCCATACATTCTCATGTGTGCACATCTGCACATCGTGCACCCATGCATATGCTTTTACACCACGTAATTGATCATTGGGTAAGCCTTTACGATCGCACGTGCATACACTTGCACTGTGCATGTGCAACCCCATACACTAACACCCATGTGTGCAAATTCACCCATGCATGCACACATGCACGTGCACCCTGCATACATTCTCATGTGTGCACATCTGCACATCGTGCACCCATGCATATACTTTTACACACACGTGCATACACACCTCACACGTGTGCCCACATATTTTCACACCACGCATGCATAAACACACCCCGCTCACCTACACATGTACACCCTGATCGTGCTCCCATTCGCACACACATGCACTCCTGCATGCAAGCACACTTGCCCCCCTTTTTTAAACGCCCGCATGCTTGTGCGCATAGCACACTTGCCCCCCTTTTTTAAACGCCCGCATGCTTGTGTGCATAGCACCCTTGCCCCCTCTCAAAAAAACTCCCCTCTCCCCCTTATTTAATTTATTTTTATAATTTTATTTAAAGTAAACCTAAAAACCCCTTGCTTTCGTTATTTCATATTTATTCATTTATTATTTAAAAACTTTTTTCTCTTTCTTTTTCCAAAAAACATATTTTTTTTCTAAAAAATAATCAATTCAATAAAAAATTAAATGAATCAATTACTTACTTAATTAAGTAATTGATTGATTAATTAAAAAAGGCATGCCACTCCCCTTTTTTAAATTTCTTCCAAACTTTTTTTTTTAAAGAAAAACGTAAGTTTGACCTTCCTCTATTGCCTGCTGTGTGTCCCCCGTCATGTGTTTCCCTCCACGCAGCCCCACCATCGCCTCGCCACGGTCCAGCTCCCTTCTCCTTCGCAGGGCAGCGGGTCCCCGTCCCCTCCTTCGTAACCGCGCCACTACTGCCCTCCGGCGCGCCTTGCTTGCGTGGTGTTGTGTGGGCAGTTGGTAGTATCAATGGCGCCCAAGTTCAAGAAAAGCAGCCACCAGTGCTAGCAACAACCAAGGAAGCCAATGAGCCAAAGAAGAAGCAGTCCAAGAAGAGCGTGGAGATGACAAAGGGTTAGGCCCTGATTGATGTTGAAGGCATGCCCTGTTATAACACCTTCATCAAATGCATGCCATTCTGGAAACTCCACCACAAGATCTACATCTTCACGGTGTTGAAGTAGGTGCGAGCATTTCATGTAAGGCCATGGGCATCATGAACTCCTTCATCAACGACATCTTCAAATAACTTCGTTGAGATCCTGGGCACCTACAGCTCCATCAGTTACTTACTGTATTGGTGGGAAGGACCCCAAGGATTTGCATAGATAGAATCTCTGGCAAAGCATGTAAAGCACCATCATGTGAAGACCCACACACTCTAGTTTTCGGGTTTTGTTTGGGGTGCTAATGAGGAAAATGAAAAGGCTAAAATGATCGAGAAACTTGAGAAGTGAAGCCTTGGGAAAGTGAGTTATCTGTTGGACTTGAGTATCTCAAAAGCCATAACCAAGGAGGAGGACATGGTATTAAAATTGTTGGAGTTTTTCGCTTCTTCTCACAAGACAATTGAGAAACTTGTTCAAGATGAGGAGCAAAAATCCAAAGAAAAGAAGCATAGGAGAGAACACCTACCAAAGGAGTGAGGAAGAGAGCTTCTGCTCACCACCATACAAGAGATAGAAACACGAGGCTAAGTCCTCAAAAGAACAACTTGATCAAGAAGATGAGCATAACCATAAGGAGGAGGAGGAGCCTAAAGAAGGACATGTTAAGAGAATGAGTTCTTTTAAATCTAAATCTACAAGCCCAAAGAAAGATATGCGGAATTCTAATAGTCTATTTATGAGACAAATGAAGGCGGATTGGAAGATGAGACAAAAACAAAAAATGCAAAATTTAAACCTTTAAGCAAAGTCTCTAAAAATCAAGCACGAAAAGAGGCCAAGGCTCTAGTAGAGAGCTCGAGCAAAGAAGCGAAAAAATATAACGATTCTTCTAAAGTGTTCTCTAGAAAGCAAAAGACAGAGGAGTAAGAAGAGTAGGAGGTACCCAAAAAGGAAACACACAAGAAAGGGAGGTAGTTAACTCAATACCAAAGCCCCAAAGGAGCAAGCCGTAACTTCAAGGCACTGACACATTTGCCGTCGGCATACCGACCTCGACGCTCGCACAAGGCAACACCACCACACTGACAAGAAGCCACCGGTGCAAAAAAGACCATATCAGGTTGCTAACCACATCAGGCATTCTGGCAAGTGACGATCAACACAATGCCGACATCCACGTTTTCTCGACAAACTAGTAAGTGCAGGTAATCACTTCACCCTTCTTTTACTACTTATTTTGGCACCCCACGGGTAGAGCTGGTATAGTTGGGTTTGCTTATAGCAGGTACATAGCATGGATAGTCCAATTGTTAAACCACCATCATGCTCAAAAAAAAATCCTTGCTAAGACCAAACCCCGATTAGCTTCCACTTTTAACCAGACCCTTGCACATTCTGATGTACATTCAACCCTCTTCACTCACATCCTTTCACCACCAGCACTAAGGCACATAGACCCGGATAGTCCTTCCTACCTTGTGGTCCACACGTAACCATGCCTTCTACCTATCGCACCCAATGGGCTTAACCACACCTTATCACATGACACCCAACAACAGATCCCATTCTCGCGCGTAGCATCTATGCCCCATGCCCGCACTTTGCATGCTTACCTTCAATCCTGTTGTGTTGTCTCCTCTTCTTTATTGAGTCTCGTTATTACTCAGTCGAGTCCTCCTTCCATCCATAAATCATAATTCCAACGTCTGCACACTCACAAGGGCTATTAGCATTCCATCCGCACACGGCATGCTTGGACTTCATGAAGATGCGCAACGGAGAATCCTCCATCTTGCCCAATCAAACAGCATCCCAATCACGGTCCATGGAACCATCTAGATCCATGCACCCCAATGAAGATCTTCACAAGGCGTTGATTCAATCAACCATGCTCTTTATCTCCCTCCAAGGCACAAAACTTGCCTACACCCGTGCTAATCAATCAAGGAAGAGATACCCGAAAGGTCAACGCCTTGCCGTATGCTTCGATGTACGCCCAAGGTCGGAATTATCCGACAATCCAAATTCCACCCCAAGCCGCCCGGAAGCGCTATCATGCTTCACTTCCCTTCTTTCTATTGTGACATTGCCGTGCTTCAAGTGAGTGGGCTAAACCACCAAGGTTTCAAAAAGCGGCTCAAGAAGAAATTGAATCCATTTTGACCATGTCCAACAAGCCACCTATATTTCGTGGTTACCCATGTACTTGCCTGGGTGTCCTAAATTCTTCTATTCTCATGGACAACCCAACCTTATCTATACTCGCCTTATCGGCCAAGCTCATTACACATTAACAGCAAAATCCCTATCTCAAACCATTTGTAAGAGTCAAAGAAAGTAGCCAAATAAGTGTTGAAGAGAGCATAGTGTTGGAGTTTTCTTCAGAAGAAGCTTCTACATGGACCAACCTTTGCCCAATGCCCATACATGCCACCTACAATATATACAAAGACTACATGTTATATACATGCCACCTACAATATATACAAAGACTCTACATGTTATATACATGCCACCTACAATATATACAGACTCTACATGTTATAAACACATGGATACTCTTCTTTAATGAACCTGCATTGAGCCTCATCACGACAGCCGTCTAGATACATTTTTGGATGGGGGGACCATGGTGGGTGCAAGCTTGGTTCATAGTACGGCCCATCGCACGGAACTTCCCTAAATTAGTAGGAACACCTCGTCGCCTCGTCTTTGACCACACCACTCACTTGACCCACACCACCTCTATTCTAATTGCTCAATAACGCCAAATTCTTCAAGCCACAGTGGCTCACCTTTGCCCAATGTCCATGCATGCCACCTACAATATATACAAAGACTCTGCATGTTATAAACACATGGACACTCTTCTTTCACAAACCTGCATTGAGCCTCATCATCGACAGCCGTCCAAATACATTTCTGGATGGGGGGACCATGGTGGGTGCAAGCATGGTCCATAGTACGGCCCATCGCATGGACCTTCCCTAAATTAGTAGGAACACGCCGTCACCTTGTCTTCGACCACACCACTCACTTGACCCACACCGCCTCTATTCTAATTGCTTCAATAACGCCAAATTCTTCAAGCCACAATGGCTGCACAACTCCATTGCAGTTGTGGGTCGACCATGCACAAATGACTGTTGTCATGCCTCAACCAATGCCATACACTTGACTCCCCTAGAAAAGGGATGCCAAGTAAATGTCAAAAAAGTATTTGAGTTGGAGAAGTCTTCATAAGATAGAGAACTGCACACAGATGGACCCACCTTCCACCCATTACCCATGCACATCACATGCATATTCCACATTTTATTAACTTCTTGCATCTCACATCACACACAAACACATGCACATGCTACTAGTCTTGTCAATGCTATAACCCTCCATGTATATCTCTGGATGGAGGGCTACGTGCATCACATTTTATTAACTTCTTGCATCTCACATCACACACAAACACATGCACATGCTACTAGCCTCGTCATCTGTTGATGCTGCTTCCGTTGCTGCTGCTACCACCTCTTCTCGTGTTGGCAAAACGGACCCATGATAACCCATTGCCTAGAGCACCCTTGACCTTGCAGGTTCCTCCAACAAGATTTCATGCATGCATTCTCTGCTGCGTCTCCAATTCATCACCAACACAACCTTGCCCTAGTTGACGTATTCGCCATGAAGAGACCTCATCTCTTAGCATCACGCGGTGACATCGGACCATACTCTCATGTTGTGCCATGAAGATCCGAACTACCATCATCTACCCATGCAAATCATTACATGGTGATCTTGGTGCTCAATCCACCAATCACAGGGTATAGACCGCTTCTACTAACCACCTCATGATGAGGAGTCCATACCACGTCCATGACCAACGAGACCTGGCATGAAGAACATTTGCATCACCTATCACTTTCCATGCCACCTCGACAAGCTGTCAGCCGTCAAAGCTACCGAAAGCTTCCTATCACTTTGCCTTGCGTCTGAACTATACTACTTAACCTCAAGCATTGCTATCTTTATAGTGTATCTTGGACCATCCACACTTTCCATCCCAACAACTTCACCACACCGACTTAGATGACTCCAAGATATAGTCACCGTTAGGATATGTTAACCACTCCGGTGGTTAGCATGGCTTCGCTCGCCCAACCTAGAGATATGTTAACCACTCCATTGGTTAGCATGGTTTCGCTCGCCCAACCTATCAATAAACGTTTTACCATCTTACCGTACGAACATACACTTAACTTTTGTAATATGACACTCCGACATATAAAACAACTTTACTCTACGCTTAATATCAAATAGGAAAAGTCCACATACTTAGTTTACATAGTTGCTAGAGACTAGTAATAGAGAACTAACCATTTTAAGTTTGGCCAATGTACTGTGAAAACTAGTCATTTATATATAAGGCATTTTTTTATACAATAAGTAATACACGCTCATTCCCTTGCAATAGTTTATTTGTGAACTCTCCTCTTATGTCTTCTTACTTAGTTGCATGCCATTAAATTTTGCTTGCTTGATGGATGCACACTAGATAGGTTTGATTGTAAGTTTCTTCTTCTCCCTCCACCTTTTGTAAGAGACAGCCACCATGAAGATAGAGCTCTCCCTTGAACCCATTGGCAAAGGAACATTCCAATGTGACAACGAAGCGAGGACAAGACTTACACGCTAACAAAGCATAAAGAGCTCTCCCTTCAACCCATTGGCAAAGGAACATTCCGGTGTGACAACGAAGTGAGGACAAGACTTCCAAGCTAACACACCGCCATTGAAAAGTTGCATTTATGACTCTAAGGCAAAACCTAATGACACATGCTTCAATAAGGCTTAAATAAGCTCTGGGCTTGAACACATTTAACCTCATTTCGTAATATTCTTCTCTTGAATGAACCATGTGTGATTATATATCCAGCAATCAGCTAGCAAACAACCTAGTGTTCCACGCCAAGAAAATACACTCAGGTTCATAATCGCTCTGTTAGAGAAAATTTGATTGCACAAGAGATTGATATAGCATAATTTACACATGCATTCAACCCAACAAGTGTCAACATCTTTGTCAAAGCATGCAAGTCTGAAGGGGTAACATGGCCAATTAGAACCAAAAGAAATCTTTCTTGGCATGCTCACTCTGATGGGTGGTGTCAGATCAATTGACTCATCAATTCTTAGGATTGTTGTAGACGAGCACGCAAAATGTTATCAAGATATGTGGACACTTGGGAAACATTCAACAGTATCCTTATGAGATTGGTTGATCTCTAATCTGTTCAGAAAGGGTAAAACAGCATTTCATGAGCAGTAGGTGTAATGCAGGAAAAGAGTAACAACACATACCCACAAATAGTCGACGAGACAACCAGGCTAGATGTTAACAAGAACAATATATATTTCTTGAGTCTCTGCTAAGAATTTTGAGATCCCACAGCAGGGATAGCTTGAAAAAGCGCGAACTATTTGTATACTAGACACAACAAGTGTGTTAACATAGATTACAAAATACTGTAGTTCACAGACAAATACCTTCTATTTTCCCAGTGATAGTCCTCATAGCAAAGAAAATTATCAGAGGAAAGTAGGGGGCTTCCCTGGCAAAGCAGGAGAGGGTGGAGATGTCACAGGTCCAGGGACATCCATGAGCCAACCCCCTGGCCCAAGGGTAAGATCCTTGGGCATTACATCAAAAGTGAGAGAACCATCCCTGCTCGACGAGCCAGCATCTGTTCCAATGCTAGAAACACCCAAGAGACTACGCCTTGCCACGCTGTGAGGTGACTCTTCATCATCACTAACAACAGCAGACAAAGGCCTTCCAAACAGCTCAACAGAGCTGGCACTAAAAGATTGCCAACTCTGACCTCTGTTTCGGAAAAAACAGTGAACAGCTATGGCATCCGCAACAGGCAGCACAACTAATACAACCATAGCAACAGCTACACAAAGTAGCAGAGTTAGGAACCCCAGAAACATTAGTACCTCATGGGCAGTCTTGTTTGGATCCATCCGTACTGACACTCCAAGGAATGTCACATGCAAAGGAAGGAGAAGTATCACTGCCAGCACCAACCAGTAGACCCTCAATCGTAGCTTTCTATTGATCACATGACAGAGCATTCTGTATCCCAGGCGGGTAAAATAGAACACAAAAATTATGGAGAACAGACCCAGGGCCAGGATGCTGAAAAGAGGGTAGTTACACAAAGCCAGTTGTGTGTTGGCATCAACCAAGATGACCTCATAAGACCTGGTGAAGTAGGAGGGCAACTTGCCTCCAAACCCCTTGGGGTCATTGCTGCGGCTTGTGGCTGCTAGAGCAAGTTGAAGGATGAAGACTGGCAAGCAAGATAATAACATGAGCATTAACACTCTGCCATTGAGGTGCCTTGAAGCTACTTGAAGGGATCCTTGGACTAAAAACAGTACAGTGAGGAGGAGTCCAGGCTCCATGAGTCCAACAGACCATACAACATGAAACCTGCAGAGATTGGCCTGAGAGGAAAGGCCCAGGCTGTGCAGGAGCCTATCCCCTTCTCTTAGCCACGGCAGCCGGAAAAGCTCTCCCAGGGTCCATAGCATGAAAAAACAGATGAGCACCATCCGGACAACCCATGGCGAATCGAAGTCACGTAACAGAGGCTGCCGCTCCTTGCCAACCCTGAAGTGAAAGAACAGCACATAGGCAAGGCAGAATGCCCCCACACAGCAGCACAGAACCACCAGCACAAGTGTCCCTATACCAAGTATATCGGTTGCAGAGCTGGTCTGGGGCATCACCCGCTTCGATGTTTGCGAGCATAGTCAAGCCTAGCATTCCAGCATGGACAACCCTGCTACACTCACCTTGTTCCTGATTTACCCAAATGGGTAAGAGTTCTTGCCAGCCGTTTTCTGAGCTTTCCCGCAGCAGATTTCTAGACAGAATCACAACTGTAAACCCTACGCTATTGTACCTTGCCCGAATTGGAAAGAGAAGAAACAGCCATCACAGTGCCCGGGTGTTGAAGGTCTGGCCCTCTCGTCATGCCCTCCGCCCAAACATGCCCTTTGTCTTCGATTCTGAGCAGTTCTGCAGAACTCCGATTCCCTTTCACACCTTGACCACGGACAAGGAGCGATGTCTGCTAGACAGGCCTTCTACATCTTCGTAGCTTCTACACCGCCATGGCCAGCGACGGGGCGGAAACAGCAGGCACGGTGTTAGAATAGGGGCTAGGGTTAGGTTCACGGTTTCTGCAGAGCAAAAGCTTCGGCAAAGCCGGGGTTCTGTGCAGAGCAAAACAAAATTAGGGTTTTCGAGCAGACTACGATTTAGCTAGTGAGTAGAGGCAATTAAGGTTGCCGTGCAGAGCAAAGAACACAATCCTGCATTGGCAGAGGAGGCATGTCAATGCCGATGGAGGGCATGTGGACTCTGGAGGGCAGAGGGCAGTTATTGGCCAGGACAGCCCAAGGTTGGAGACAGGCTGTCACCAGCTCTACACCACCCCAAACAATGCCCACCCTGTCCCTCTCTCTCTCTCTCTCTCTCTCTCTCTCACTCACCTTTTCAAATTCCCACCACCTCTTCCTTCACATTCTCGCTAACGCGCACGCGCGCGCGCACGCGCAAGCTCACATGCACAATCACAACCTCCCCCCTTACCTGTTTTGTCACTCCATTTCGCTCGATGTTTCCATGTACCTAATTGTACATCTCTTACTTGTGTGTACTCTGTGATTGCTCCCTCGTGCCCTTACCTTTCCCATGTGGAAGCACATACTTGTCCCATATTTTATCATGAGGCCTGCTAGTCCTCCTCACCTTTAAGTACTTAGCAGAGGAATTACCAAAAGTATCAGTACTTTTTATCATGCTAGAATACCATGATCTTGAACATTTACAGTATTATCTTGTAAGAATCCAGACATGCATGTGCATGTGAATGGTCCAAATTGTATTCCAATGCACATGTGCTTAGATGACTTTGAGTCTGAGTATGTATGGACACATGCCCTACATGAGCAAGACCTGTAGTCAATTGCATCTAGACTTATATCATGCATACCAAAAGTCTATAATGTGGTGCAAGCTATTTGATTTAAACATGTTTATGAAGAAAGGATAATTGGTCATAAACGATGTTTACATGATGGCAATGACCTCCAAAGTTAACATGGGAAGGAAAGCAACCCACTCATGGTTAAGCTAGGCAAGTGAAGATTAACAAGCTTAAAATCCAGTTGTAAGTGTGCAAATTTTCATAATATTCCATGAATTATGCATAAAAAATGAGCAACATCAAGGATCCATGTGTGTGTGTGCATTATGCACACATTAAAAGGGTGCAAATTTGTGTTGTCTTACTTGCTACATCTTGAAAGATTATCTCTTCCCTCAACATTGTGTACTTTTACATTGCAAGGTACTTAATGCGCATACAACAAAAGCAACTTGACTTTTGCATACATATTGTAAGCTTCAATACATTGCCTTCGAATTTGAGATAATAACTTGATTATTGCATACATATTGTAAGGTTCAATACATTGCCTTTAGGTTTGAGATACCTAGTGAAGTGTGCACATGGTTAGAAACCATTCATGAGCTGTCAAGCGCAAAAAGGTCAATTTTCAAGGACTTGTAACCTTTGTTTCAAAGCATGAAAATCATTGTGACTACAAAAATAAAAGATACTCTATTAAAAATGAAGGTTAGCTCATTGTATTGTGAGACTTCTTTTTGGTAATTATGAGCTTTGCTACTGTTACAAACATGAACCAATCTTTATAGCTCCATGCTTTGAATGACAAAAATATTTGACATACCTATGTCTTGACACATGACTTATACTTCAAAATATAAGAAGAGAATCCCCACTTACTTATGCACACCCATTGTCGAAAAAACATTTGCTTAACGCTTCACCCCTCATGCTGTTACTGCTGTAGGTGACGGATGTGGTCTATTTTGTAAGGCCCCCTATATGAGGAGTAGGCGTTGTGTTGAGCACTTGGGCATGTGGCAATTCTAAGTTTAGACAGTGGATGGTGGCTAAATGGCTAGGAAACGGCTTATGTAGAAAGCACTCTACCAAGTAAGATGCATGCTTGTGCAGGCTATGTGACCACAGTGGATAGCAAACCGAGGACACATTGTTCTTGAGTTGTGGGGAGCTCGTTTGAGGGTCTAGACAATCTCGTTGTAGTCTAATATGGTCCCAGTTGGATGATATGATCAGTTGGTTATTTTGGCCCAAGTTGTGGGTGGGCAACCTACGTAAAAAGTAGCTCTTGGATGGGAAATCTCCATAGGCAATCGCCAAAGAGCCAATAGCTATATTTGCACATCCAAATTAGAGGAGAAGAAGAGGGCCTCCACACTGTCAACATAGCCTTGATGGGGGTGAGATAATGAAAGTACAAGAGCCAGCCATCTTTGGAGAAAGAAGCATTAACAAATTTGAACCGGATGGGGAGCATGCAGCAAGAGTATGACTCAATTATGAGAGACCACACTTGGGATCTTATGGATCGTCCTTCAAAACCAAAAGTTATTGGGACCATGTGGGTTTAGAAGGCCAAGTATTAGTCTGAGGGTACATTGGATAAGCACAAGGTAAGGCTTGTGCCAAAGGGTTTTACACAAGTCAAAGGGTTCAACTTTCAGGAGACATTCACTCCCTAGCTAGATTGACCATTATTTGTACAGTACTAGCCTTGGTTGCTCATGGTAATTGGTCGGTGTTGTAAATGGACGTGAAGTCAGTATTTCTAAATGGACGTGAAGTCAGTATTTCTAAATGGACGTAAAGTCAGTATTTCTAAATGGCCATCTCAAGGAGGAGGTTTATGTGGCGCAGCCACCCGACTTTGAGATGCTTGGTTCAAAAAAAAAAGTGTAAAGACTCCGAGAAGGCATTATACGAGCTGAAACAAGCCCCTCGGTCATAGACCAATGGATAGATGTTTTCTTTGTAATTCTAAAAGCCTGTTAATTTATATATTTTCTTTGAGTGGGGCAAGTACATGATCATTGTCCTATATGTGAATGACCTCAATATGATAGGAAACCATGAAGAGAAGATTCAATAGACACATGAGAAGTTGAGTTCAGAGTTTGAAATAATAGACCTTGGTCTTATGCATTTCTATTTAGGGATTGAGGTCTGGAAAAAATCACATAGAATCTTCATTTATTATAAAAAATATATGTAGGAGAAACTCTGAAGACATTGCGTGGTTGAGTGCAAGTCATATGGAATCTTCATTTGGCATGGTTGAGTGCAAGTCATATGGAATCTTCATTTCTCATCAAAAGTATGCACAATAAATTTTGAGGTCTAAAAAAATTCACATAGAATCTTCATTTATTATAAAAAATATATGTAGGAGAAACTCTGAAGACATTTGGCGTGGTTGAGTGCAAGTCATATGGAATCTTCATTTCTCATCAAAAGTATGCACAGTAAATTTTGAAGGCATTTGGCATGGTTGAGTGCAAGTCATGGAGGTTGATGTGAAGCTATCTTTGGAAGATGCTTCTCCACTTGTGGATATGATGGAGTATAGGAATTTGGTGGGGAGTTTGATCTATTGGTGCAGTCTATTTGTGCAATACATGGCCTAACATCAGCTACTTTACAGTTGGTGTTCTTAGCAAGTTCTCAAATTAACCTTGAGAGAACCACTGGTGGGAGTTAGGGATGCGGGTGTTAAAGTATATCACAAGTACCATTGGGTATGGTATCACTTACACATCGCAATTGCTTGATTAGATTTTGTGACTTAGATTGGGTAGGAGATTGTAATAGCAAAAAAATTGTTTCTGTTTATTGTATTCTTATGGGTCTAGAATCACATCCTGGATTAGCAAGATTGAGCACTTGGCCCCAACCGTGCCACCCATTCCTTTGTTCTCAAAGCAACTTTACCTTACATAGTGGCCTTTGACTTGGCTAACTCTTCATATGCAGCTACTTTGCTTCCTCGTCCCTTGTTTGCAAATCTTATCAGGAAATTTCATGCCTTTGATTATAGAATTTAAGTTTGCTCATATGTAGGCTTCATACCAAATGGTGGCTCTAGCTCTTTGCTTGGGCATTAAACCTACCTTTTGGCTTATGACGGTAATCTTTGGCACCCATTCCTTGTTAGTGATCTTCTTTAGAATCCGTTGAGGTTAATGTTTAGGAGGTGTTCTTCATCTCCATCATTGAGGTTTTTGGGTCTCCATTAGGGTTGGAGGGGGTGGCCGATGCATTAAGGCAAGGGGAGTGTGGTGTTAGGGGTTACTAAAATGATGGTGTGGTTGGATGATGAGGTTTGCAATGTTGAAGGTTTGAGACATCCTCATTTACCAAGGGCACGATTAACCATCCCACAGGGGAGCTCGAGCATCATGGTTCTTCTTTAACTGCAGTAGGTAGCTGACTTACACAAAATCCATCCCCTTGTTCTGGGGATGATGCTTTCTCTCATTATACCTGTAGGTTTACATAAAACTTGTAAGATATAGGGTTCGACCTAATGAAAAAATCTACTTTAAAACAATTGATGGTTCTGGATTGGGAATTGTTTTCAAGTGATGATGGTTGCTACAGATGACATGAGGGATGGGTGGCCAAACGAGGTCTACAACTCCCGAGACAAAACATTATGGCCAGCCCCCAACCACAGCCCCCAACCAAGGCTGGCTTTATAGCTAGGTAGTCTTTTTGGAGGAACTTTAGCTCAAGGCAAGCAGATTATCTTGGCCGAATCGTGAAGGTCGGTTGCATGTACAGAGATATGTCCTCTTGGGGGTCTATGGCATCTTTGGTTCTTCTTTATGAGGACGTTCACCTCAACGCATGCCCTTTGTTTTTTATCATCAACCTTTTTTTTCTCCTCTTTTTTATTATGGATTTAATAGATCATGTCTTGGTTGAGAGGTCCATAGTAGCACTTTAGCTTGCTACCATTGAAATATCCTTCTATCTTATCCCCATCTAGGGTCTCTATCATTATTGAACCTTGACAAGAAATTTTTATGACTCGGTAGAGACCTTGGCCTCTTTGTATGTGAGTTTATGTTTGGTGTTCTTGACACTATACATAAGTACCATATCTCCTGGCCTCTTTGTACGTGAGTTTATGTTTGGTGTTCTTGACACTATACATAATTACCATATCTTCTGCCTTCATGCACTTGTCCTTGAGCTAGTCGTCAACCTCTACTTTGTATTGTAGTTTTTTAACCCCATCAATCCATAAGCAAATTTTGTAATCTTTACTTGCTTAGTTACTCTAAGACAACTAATCTCTTTGTGAGGGGGTTTTTTGGAGGTTATCATTGATGCAATTCAAAGGCTTGGAACCAAGTGTTCCATTGACTACGTTGTTAATCCCAAATGCAAGTTAGAAAGGTGTTGTTAATAGCCATGTTGGTGTAGTAAAAGTAGGCCCATAGAGTAGAGTACAACATGTTTTCCTAAAATCACTCCTTAATTCCTCTACCATGTTAGTGAGAATAGTGCATAACATCTTGTTTGTGCTTTTGGCTTGGCTGTTCTCACTTATGGGTAGTAAGGTGCTGACTTTCTATCACCATAGTCCGACTTGAAGAACCTTGCGGGTTGTCGTGTTTTAGGCAAAGTGTCCTTTGCTTATGCCAAAATGGGCTTACTTAAGAATGGCAAAGTCGTCTTCATGAATGCATTTTCTCATGATGTAGTCTTGACCCTTCTTATAAAGTATTCCTATTCTTTCTCTTCAGGTTTAGGTTCAGCTCTGTGGGTTCTCAGGTTCCCATTCATTCATTTAGATAAGGCTCAAGAGTTTCATTACAAAAGAGAACTTATCAAAACTCAAAATTTTGATGAATTCGGGCATGGATCTGGTTGATTGACCTTGCTGGTCCTCACGGATGAGTCCATGACTCTTTTATATGGATCTGTTGGTTGATCTTGCTGATCTTCAACGGAGAGTCCATCTGGATTTTTATAAGTGAATATATTTTCGGGTACTATGAGCTAGGAACTATTGAAAAGGTCCTGAGTGGACAGGTGGTTGAGCGTTCTAGTTGGTGCAAATGATGCCATAGGTACACCGATGAAGGAATGATTGGAAACTAGAATTCAACTAGATATTTTGGAGGATTATGATCAGTGATACTATGATTTCATTAAAAGATTGTTTTAAAGTTAGCTGAATCTGTGAAATAGGCAATTTCATTAAAAGATTGTTTTAAAGTTAGATGAATCTGTGAAAGGCAATTTCATATTGGGTGTGTAAGTGGTGTGACTATCTTGAAGTTTGCATGAAGCGCCGGCTAGGGGGCCTGGGCACTCTTTTCCCTGGTACCCGGGACAAAACATAACCAAATTCCTAAACGGATTCTATCACTACAGTGGTTGGGCGGTTGGCTAACCCATGGGACTAGATGGGGTTAGGCTGGATTGATGGATCCCTAAAATGAGACTCAATTATGTTATGGTATGATAGATGAAGTAAATCCCAGACAGTCCTTGTTCTATGGAAAAGAATCAACGGATGTGCCTCTCGATGAGGAAAAAAGTGTTGTTCTCTATGATCCAAGTGCAAGTCTTTTCCTTGATCTAACCATGTGACTTACAGGTTCGGTCGGATCAGTTTGGTTAGTGATGACCTTGACTACATTAGAATAAAAATATCCTAGAGGAATCGCCCGTGCTTTCTGGGTGAGGGAAGTTTTCCCGGGTTCGGTTTTGGAAGAATCGAGGGATTAGTCTCTTGTCTGGATATCCGTGGGTGAGGCCCCGAGTTGCCATATAGAGTAGGTGCAGAATTGCCTTCCACACATCTTGTCATCGCTCCAGCTTTAATAGGTCCAAGAACCTTTTCAAGTCCACTTGGTCTTACTGGCACAACCTTGCCTCCCACAGCTTTCAGTCCTGTCTTAATGTGTGTCCCTCAAGTATCCACCAAAGTTACATGGTTAGAAGAAGAAGGATCTGGATACACACGTGACAAATTTTGAAAACACCTGGTTGGCCAATGGCATGCCACTCACCATCACTACAGTTCACAAGTGCAACACATTTAGTGGTACATTTGATGGACAAGCAACAAATTGGCATGTGCAGTATGGCCCCAATGCATTTCCAACTTATGTGGCCCTACACAAGCCTTTTAGCATTAGTTTTGGAAGGATAAGACCTCTTCACATTCTTGTAGAAATTGCATTGTCTCAAATAGAACAGCTTGCTAGTGGAAGATTATGGGGCTAAATTCCAAACTCTACAAAGTTAGGTTGATTCTCCAATCGGTCAACTAAGACCCTCATGGGAGAATGGTTTGTCCAGGGCCTACCGAAAAAGTTGAAACCTATAGTGGCATGTGTGGATCTTACAGTCAGTGGATTTGATGGGTTGGTGGAAGCTCCTCAAAGATTAGAGTGCAGTTTAGCGAAGAGTTCCACTTCGAAGAAGGGAAAAACAAAGTCTCAAGCGGATTCTTTACAAGATGAACAAGAGGAAGAAAATTTTGAATGATGACTCGGATGCAGAGTTGGAATCAAAATCCGAGCACCAAAATCAGAAGAAGAAAAGCCGAAAGCTAGAGACACTCAAAGAAACACTTGTGGTAGCATGGGCTAAGCTTCAGGGTGGAGGTGCACAAGGAGATGGATCTATTAAAGAGTGGGCAGTACTTGGAGTTCTCTTTGATGAAGGATCCAGAGTTAATGTGTTATCAAAAAGAAATGGCTCATAGCTTAGGCATCACAGATATTCAATCGGTGCCCTTGCTATCAAGATGGCAAATCAACAGAGTGATGCCTACAGGTAGTGTCCAAAATCAAGAAATCAATGTGGTTGACTGTAAATTTTAGGCATCCTTTGTGATACTTCATATGCCAAAGAACTATGGAGCATACCTAATGCTTCTTCACCGACCATGGCTCCATCATGGAAAAATCCAACACAATTGGGAGACAAAATAACTCACCAATTGAAAAGGAAAGAAGAATATCCAGGTGTCCTTGTTCTCAAAAGGAAAAGTCAACTCGTCAGATTGACCACTCTATGCAAAAGGACTCAACTAGATGGAAGGAGTGGAAGATGATGAGAAAGAGAAAATTTTAAAAGAAATTATAAATCTAGTCTCTTTATTTAAGGTGGATTTTGATCGGGTAGTGTCACAGTATGACCCAAAAGTCATGGCAGTGCAACCAGCTTTGGTGGGGGACAACCATGGAAGACAGAATCTTGGCCAAATCAAAACAAAAAAATTCCAAAGCAAAAACCCCAAGAAGTCTATCTAGAAGTAGAAAGAGTGAGGTTCTTGAAGAAATCAAGGCATTCATATCTACTAGAGCAGCCCATGAGAGGAACATGCAGAGAAGTAGTCGGGTGCAAGAAGATGAATTGTTTGATATGAACTTGGGAGATGATCAGAACCCTCAAATGGTCCAAGTGCCAAACTTGGAGAAAACAATTGTAAGAACCATTGTCAGGATATAAAGATGTTTTTGCTTAGAGTTACATGGATATGAAGGGTATTGACCCTAGTTTTTATCAGCATAAGATTAATCTTAAAGAAGATGCACTTCCCATCCGACAATAGAGGTATTGGATCAATCAAAATTATTCCCCTCAAGTGAAAGAAGAAATTGGCAAGTTGCTCAAAGTAGGCTTCATTTATCTGATTGAAAATTTTAATTGGGTGTCTTCAATTGTCATGGTTCCCAAAAAGAATGGCAAATCAAGGGTGTGTGTGGATCACGAAAAATTGAATATATAGCCACAGTCATAGATCCTTTTCCACTTCCATTTACAGACTCAATGCTAGATACATTTGGTGCCCATGAGATGTATTCATTCTTAGATGGATTGAGTGGATATAATCAAGTAAGGATGGCACCAAAAGATAAACAAAATATAGCCTGTGTCACAAAATGGGGAGTGTTTGCATCCAATGTAATGATTTCAGGCTGAAGAATGCACCGGGCACATTCTAGAGGATGGTCTAGGAAATCTTTTATGAGTATCTCACAACATTTATGAGGGTATTTGTGGATGACTTCAGTGTCTTTGGGAAGCATTGGGGTAGTATCTACAACCCTTGACATCGTGTCTACAAGGGTGCCGTAAAACTAGACTGAGTCTAAATCTAGCAAAGTATGCTTTTGAAGTAAGCAGTGGAGCATTGCTTGGCCACATTGTTTCAAAATATGGGCTAGCAGTGGATCCCTAGAAGATGATCATAATTGTTCAATTGCAAGCTCCATGCAACACTAAATAATTGAGCAAATTCTTGGGACATATCAAATGGCATACAAGGTTTCTCAAGTATCTGGCACATGTGGCATGTCTGCTATATTTGCTCACAAAGAAGAATCCTCTATACATCTAGAATAAGAAGTGTGAACAAGCATTCCAACACCTGAAGATGCTTTTATTTGCAACATAAATTATGAAACCTTCGGATTGGGAGAGGTTGTTTCATGTCTTTATGGATGCATCATATGTTGCCATTGGCAATGTCTTAATGCAACAAACCAAGACTGGATGGTTTTGTCCAATTGAATGATGTCTACAGAGTTGAGAAGAATTACTCCACGACAAAGAGAGAAGCTCTGGGCATGGTGTATTCTATTAACAAGTTTAGGCATTATCTTTTGGGTATTCAATTTATTTTTCATGTTGATCATAATGCATTAATTTATCTAGTGAGCAAGCCTAATCATATTGGCAAATTGGCAAGATGGGTGATGCTGCTTCAAGAGTTCCAATTCACCATTAAACATAGACCTGGAAATGAGCATGTAGTTATTGATTTTTTGTCTCGGATAGAATCCGGAGACCCGGCAGATGGTGTTCCAGATCGATTTCCAAATGCAAAATTATTTATTATGGATATTCCACCAAATACATGGTATGATGAAATGTTGTTGTTCTTGATAAATGGATCATTTCCAGAAGGCATGAGTTGAGATCATCGAAAGAGGTGGGCATTTTGAAGTAAAACATTTACAGTTGTACGGACAAGATGGGAGTTGATCAAATCTTGAGGCGGTGTGTCCTAGATCATGAGAAGATAGCAATAATCACAAAATCTCATCAACGCATCAGTGGAGGGCATTTTTTCAAAGAAATCATAGGCTGAAAGATGCGTGGTAATTCGGTTAAGCCTGTGATTTTTGTTAGAGATTAGGACAAGCAAATGCAGTGGATAGAATGCCACACAATCCAGTGTTGCCTCTGAAACCATTTCAAACGTGGGGATTGGATTTTGTGGTCCATTCCAACCACCAGCTTAGAGAATCGGCAACAAGTATATACTGGTAGCCACTGATTATTGTATTAAATAGGTGGAAGCCAAGGCTCTTAGAGATAACACAGCTCTATTTGTACCAAAATTCTTATATGAAATGATTATGACCAGGTTTAGCCACCTAATAGAACTGGTTAGTGATCAGGGTGGACACTTCCTGAACCAAGTTATCCATAATCTGATTGAATATCACATGATTATTTAAAGAAGGTCCACATTGTATTATCCACAAGCCAATGGTCAGGAAAAATCTTCCAATCAGGTATTGCAATGAATCCTAAAGAAGATTGTGAATGAGAATAGAACAGATTGGGATTAGAAGTTGTAGTCAGCACTCTATGCATTTAGAACAACACATGAAGTGGCAACAAGAAGTACTCCCTTCTCATTAGTATATGGTTTGAAAGCGGTAGTACTACCAATGGAATATATAGTCCCCAATTTTCGGGTGGCAGTGACTCATAGATCATCATCGGAAGAATTAGTCACACATCGGCTAGAGAAGTTGTTGGCATTGGGATAAAAAAGGCTCCAAAGCAACTAGAATGCTAATGTCATCCAGAAGTGGTGGAAGCTTTTTGTGGATAAAAATGCTAAATTCAAAAAAAATTATGTCGATGATCCGGTATTAGTATTTAATTCCATAATGGGTTCACATCCGGGTAAACTCAAGCTAAGATGGATAGGCCCATACCTAATATCTGCAAAGCTCGTCATAGAAACATTTAAATTAGTATCACTAGATGGTGTGAAATTGCCAAAGCTTGTAAATGGATTCATATTGAAGCCCTATTTTGGAAGACTACTAGAACTAGTGCATGTGCCAGTGTGCACTATTTTTGTCACACACTCATATCATACCATACTTGGACAACATATCCAAGTCATATTGCCTTTACAATAGCAAAATGCCATTAGGTGATCTCACCACCTCTATGCCCAAGAAATACTGCAGCTCACCCAAATCCTTCATCTCAAACTTCTGCTTCAAAAGCATCTTGACATCATGTATGTCTGCATCACCATGACCAGTGATAATCAAGTCATCCCTATAGATGACTAATAGCATGATCCCTCTATCTATTTTTTTCACATATAGTGAAAAATTTGCATTGGATATCTGAAATCCAATGGTAACAAGATACTCCCCGATCTTGTTTGACCATGCTCTGGGTGCTTGCTTCAAGCCATACAAGGCTTTGCATAACCTGCACACAAAATCTGGATTTGCATCATTCTCATAACCTGGTGACTGCATCATGTACACTTCTTCTTGCAAATCACCATGCAAGAAAGCATTCTTTACATCCATTTGATGTAAAGACCAACCCTTCGTTGTTGCAACCATAGCAATGACATCTCTCATGGTTGCCATTCTTGCAACCGGGCTGAATGTCTCCTCATAGTTTATGCCATAAGTCTGCGCATACTTATGGCATAGCCCTTGGCAACCAATCTTGCCTTGTACCTGCTCACTGAATCATCCAGCATTGTGCTTGACTTTATACACCCACTTAAATCCAATTGCCTTCTTTTCCTTAGGCAAAGGCACTAACTCCCATTTGCATTTGCATCCAATGCTGCCATCTCCTCATCCATGGCATCTTCCCATTTCTTATTTTCAATTGCCTGCTCAAAGCAAGCGAGCTCAACCTCCTGTATTGCTTTTACCATGTAAGCATAATGATGGGCTGTATATCTATCATATCTTAACCTGTCAACAGGGTATCTAACCCTGTTAGACCTGCGTACACCTGGATCACTGCAAGGTGTCCTCAAAACAGCTATGAGATCCCTGCCCTCTATTGAATTTTGGAGTGCTAGCAGCGGAAGTACCAACCTCTTGTGTAGGGCAGAGCTTCCCACTCAGGACCTTGCCCACAAATGTCCAGACAAGAGACTAATCCGACGGTTCTTCCAAAACTAAACTCGGAAACAACTTCCCTCGCCCAGAAAGCATAGGCGATTTCTCCAGGAAAAGATCTTCTAATGTACTCAAGGGACTTCACTAACCTTTGTATTATTCTGACCGAACTCGCGGGTCACATGGCCGAATCAAAGGAGGAACTTGCACTTGGTTCATAGAGACCAACGCTTTTTTCCCCATCAAAGAGGCACAGCTGTTGATTCTTTTCCATAGAATAAGGATTATCCTGTGACTTACTTCAACTATCGTCACTTGAATAGAATTGAATTTTATTATAGGAATCCATCAATCCAGCCTAACCCCATCCAATCTCATGGGTTAGCCAACCGCCCAACCACTGTATTGATACGATCCATTATAAATATTTGGTTATGTTTTGTCTCGGGTTCTAGGGAAAAGAGTTCCCAGACTCCCTAGCTGGCTCTCATGCAAAACTTAAATAGACACACCACTTATGCACCGAATATGAAATTGCCTTTTCTTAGACTCAGCTATCTCCAAAACAGCATTGCAATAAAACCACAGTGTTTCCATCATAGTCCTCAGTATTCCATTTCCACGGTCCAATTCCAATCATTCTTTCCTCAAGGTACCTATGGCATCATTGGCAAACCAAAACGCTCACCATCTGCTCACTTAGGGGCCTTTTCAATAGTTCCTACCCCATAGAACCCAAGAATATAATCAAGTATTCCATTCATTCCTTCCTCAGCGTACCTATGGCATCTTTGGCAACTAGAACGCTCACCACCTGCTCACTCAAGGGCCTTTTCAATAGTTCCTAGCCCATAGTACCTAGGAATATAATCACATAAAATCCATATGGACTCTCCGTTTGAAGATCAGCTAGATCAGCCAACAAGATCCATGTAAAAGAGCCATGAACTCATCCATTGAAGACCACAAAGGCCAATCAACCAGATCCATGCCCGTGTTCAAAAAACAAACTCCAACTCACTTTTCTTCCTTGACGCATGCATGGGTATCCTGGCCAGAGCCCGAGCACCATATGATCAGCACCCTCTAGGTTCCTTCGCAGGTGACCTAGTGCTTCACTCATAGGCCGCTTCCTTGGTCCCTCATCCATCGTACTAGAAGCTCACCATTTTAACCGAACCGAGGTTGGTCAAGTCCTCGGCCGATCTTGCCACGCGAGACATCCTTCTTTGACTCTCAGTTAGCTGTTGCAACATTTCCACTTAGGTCCCCAACGACCTCATTCCACAAGATAGTCAAAATGCTCCCCCCAGCATACTTGACATAAAACAATCTTTAAAAAAATAGGTCACACATACAAAATACAGTTCCAAACATAATTCCCATCTTTTCTCATCATTACACATCCTTTCACATCATTCCTCGTCATTTCTTACCATTTCTTACCATTCCACTTCATTTCTCATCATTCCACTTCATTTCTCATTATCCCACATTTTTCTACATCAATTCATTTCTCATCATTTCACATCCACTCTCATCATGTCACATCAATTCACATCCATTCACATCATCCCACATCATTCCCACATTCATCCATATCATCTCACATCATTTCACATTCATTCATATCCACTCACATCATCTCACACCAATTCACATCCATTTACATCCACTCACATCCACTCACATCCATTCACATCCATTCGCATCATCCTACAATAATTTCACATCATTCCCACATTCATTCACATCATCCCACATCATTTCTTCATTCATTCACATCATCCCATATCATTTCACATCCATTCACCTCATCCCACATCATCACATCAACTCACATCCATTCACATCATCCCACATCATTCCCACATTCATTCACATCATTCCCACATTTATCCACATTTATTCACATCATTCCCACATTCATCCACATCATTCCCACATTCATCCACATCATCCCACATCATTTCCACATTCATTCACATCATCCCACATCATTCCCACATTCATTCATATCATTCCACATCATTTCACATCCATTCACATCATCCTACATCATTCCCACATTCATTCACATCATCTCATCACTCTACATCAATCCTCACACACAAGCTGATTAAAAGTACAATTACTCTACTTTTTATACTAACAAGACTTTTCTAAGTCTCGGCCATTACTTGGCTCAGTTGTTAAAGATAACTTTTCTCGACTCAATTCAGTTAAGTCTAAATTTCCATTATCTTTTGGATCCTCGATCCTTTCAAGAGTTCCGGATTCCTTTCCTAGGGAATCTAGGAATAAATCAGTCATACTTATTCACATTCATTCAACTAAGCGTGTTTCTGGTCTTTTTCTGGGAAATCATTTTTCCGTTCAAAATGTACCCCAAGATTCTATTTTTCGAGAATCTAGACATATACTTCGTAATTCCAAAAGTTAATTATGTTTGTGATTTCCCTTTCTGATTAAATTTTATCCATGAATTTACGATGCATTTCCATAAATATTTCCTCATTCTTATCCCAATTTTCCAAAAATAAAATATACTCAATATTCTTCTTTTAGAATAAAGGATTTATGCATATGATCTCATGGGATTTACAAAATCAATTATACCCATATTTCCTCTTTCAGCTTAAACACTAATTCATTTTTATCTACATGAATCATTTTCATAATTCTCATAAATTGAATGAATCTAGAAATTTGTGCATAACCTTCTTTATTTTTCAAGCAAATGAATAATGCTCAAAACTCCACTTTTAGCATAAAATTTATTATGCATAAATTCATTTTCTAATGATATAAAATTTTCCATAGCTTCCCCACATTTTCTAAGAAATGATAATACTCAAAATTTCACTTTTGATATAAAAGTTATTTATGCATAAAGTCCATTTTCTAATGGCAAAGATTTGACCATAACTTTTTCATATTTTCTATGAAATGAGAATACTTAAAATTCATCTTTTAGTATAAAAATTAATTATGCATAAATTTTATTTTTTTAATAATAAAAATTTTGCCATAGTTTTCTCGGATTTTCTATGAAATAATAATACTCAAAGTCCCCTTTTTAAAATAAAAAATATTTATGCCTAAACCTTCATTTTCTACTGATAAAATTTTGCTATAACTTTCTCGCATTTTTTATGAATTAAAAATGGTTAAAATAACACTTTTAACATAAAATTTGGTTTATGCATAAACCTAAGTTTAAACATAAACATAATTACCTTTAAGCACCTTATTTATTTAAGAAAAATACCCAAATATGATTTTCATATGAAAATAATTATAATAATGTTAGCCCAAGCTCTCTTTCACTTTAGAATGAATAAATATGAATTTTCTTAACATAAAACAAGCATAAATGAACTAATCCTCATTTTAATTCGATTAAAAATCATAAAAATACTTAATCCCTATCTCTAGCTTGTTAGGTCTAGAGATTTGGTTAAGAAAATGAGATTAGGGCTAAGATCTATCCTTCCAAAAAGGATTAATCCATCAAGGTGAGTATTCTTACAAAAGAGAGATTTAGAAATCAAAACATTACTTTTAAGCATAAAAGATTAACATTAATCCATTTTAATAATATAATTAAAAAACATGGTTTTAAAGAAGAAACCATAGATTAAAACGTTTCCCTAGCATTAGAGGGGTTGGGAAGAACATTACCATTTAGAAGAGAGAAACACACTTGTTTAGGCTTACCCTTGGTTTTTGGCTTGATTCTTTAGGGAAATGTGAAGCCTTAAAGAAGAAGCTTGGCCACCAAGTAAAAGGGGGTAATCTCCAAGAGAAGAAGAGGATTAGTGAAGCCCCAAAGCTTCACAATGGAGAGGCAAGGTAGAGAGATAATAGAAAAATACTAAACTAAAAATTGCACTAGCATAGAGTTACTCCAATATGAAAATACAAAGGAATGGGGGTCTATTTATAGGAGAGGGAGGCCACCAACCAAGTCCAACTAGAATCTAGAGGCTTCCAGCTCCAGCTCGATCCATTGTGGACAAGTTTTAGACTAGTTTGGCTCACTTTTTTGATTTGGTTTGAAGGAGGAGAGAGGAGAGATGAAAATATCTCATTTTTTTAATTAAAAATTTCCCCTTTATGTGATTTCTAGGTGCCTCCTTCATGGGCCCTTCTCCCCATTCTGAGGTGTCAAAAGTTCTATTTTTTAACTAAAAATCCCTTTTTTACTAATAAACCCAGTACTAGTCCACTCTTCATCTTATGTGAGAATTTACTCATTTTTTGGAAGATTTTCTTTTATTCTTTGCCTTTTTCTTATTACAACACTTGGATTAACCTTATTGGTGCTTTTTGAACACTATTTGGACCTTAATCAAAATTTATACCCCTAGGCCAAGATGTCCAATACACATATTCAATTAATTTCTAATGCACATTGGAAAACTCTTTTTAAGATTCTGTTTCAAGGGATCTCTTCCTATTGACTGGGAGAAAATACTTATCAGAAAAATATTTTAAAACTGTATTATCTCTCTCTAGGCCAAAACAGGGTAAAACAATGTTTTCTTGCATTCCGAATTAAGGGATGATTACAGAGACTGAAGGGGAGGTTCTTACACCTTTACATCTCAAAAGTTGGAGGGAGGAATCTTACATCCTACCCCACTTAAAAAACACGAGATGTCCTCATCTCGTACAGCTGGAGGATAATCTCGTCTGGAGGATAATCTCGAAAAAATCATCTTTCACTTCCAAGGTGGTACTTAATTCCAAAAATTTGAAGATTTTAGACTTGATCATTAATGGTGACATAAATCTATCCGTCCTCTTTCTTCTTACCACTACATCAATTATTATGGCGCTTCATGTTGTGCAGCTATCTGGGGAGGGACTCTTTCTTTTCTTTATCAAGTTCGTTTTTCCAACTTAACAAGATGCTCAAGGAATCTCAGGTGAAAAGACCACTTTATTTATAATTCAAATCCGAAAGGAGTTAAACTTTAGATCCAACTGATTTTGGGGTTCCTTAAAGTTTGGTCAACCCTCTCAGAATCCTGGGATAAAGATCCCTTCTATAAGAAGAACATACAAAACTCATTATCAGAAAATAGTTCATTCATATCCTTAACACAATAATGGTCCATCAGACCAGTAATTTCATCTGAACATTCCCCACGGGAATTTCAGTTATATAGGTTCTTAATTTGTTATTCCACAATTGGGTTTACTGGGCCCAAGGTCGCTTGCGCGAACAATCTTGTCAGCACACGATCCACTAATCCCATAGTGATCTGCTAAAGGTCTTGATCATCCTCCAAGTTACTAACATCATCACTGTGATTCTCTCCATTCATCAACATCATGACTTAATTCAACTTATCTTCTTTCAACCAGAATTCAGAATCATCATCTTTTAATCAGAATCTAAATCAATTCATCAATTCTCAACCAGAATTCTAAAATCATATCAACCAGCCTTCATAAAATCATCATCTAAGATAGCATTTTTGCTTATAACTTTAAGGTCTTAGATTCACTTATATATATTATCAATAAAGAGCTTCAGTATACCCACGGTATATACGGGTGGTCACGATCCTTGCTGTTATAAGGCAAATGTCATCATATCTAGGCCTCAAGCAAGTCAGGGATTCCACACAATTGCGGTACTTCCATCTAAAAACCCAATTTCCAATTTATGAATTTCCATCCTGAATATCAATTAGTACGAATTTTAACACACACTACAATCTTTCATTGGTAACTCATAAATTTTTGACATTTCTTGCTTCTTGGTTTATCAACTTCAGCCAATTCGCTCTTCTGATACCAGCTGTGAGATCCCTGCCCTCTCTACGCATCAAATTCTAGAGTGCTAGCGGCGGAAGTAGCAACCTCTTGCGCAGAGCAAAGCTTCCCACTTGGGACCTCGCCCACGAATGTCCGAACAAGAGACTAATCTTGCGGTTCTTCCAAAACCAAACTCGGAAAAAACTTCCCTCGCCCAGAAAGCATAGGCGATTCCTCCAGGAAAAAATCTTCTAACGTAGTCAAGGGCCTTAACTAACCTTTGTATTCTGACTGAACCCGCGGGTCACATGGCCGAATCAAAGGAGTAACTTGCACTTGGTTCATAGAGACCAATGCTTTTTTCCCCATCAAAGAGGCACAGTCCTTGATTCTTTTCCATAGAATAACTTGGATTATCCTGTGAGTTACTTCAACTATCGTCACTTGAACAGAATTGAATTTTATCATAGGAATCCATCAATCTAGCCTAACCCCATCCAATCCCATGGGTTAGTCAACCGCCTAACCACTGTATTGATAGGATCCATTATAAATATTTGGTTATGTTTTGTCTCGGGTAGTACCAGGGAAAAGAGTTCCCAGACCCCCTATATAGCTGGCTCTCATGCAAAACTTAAATAGAGACACCACTTACGCACCCAATATGAAATTGCCTTTTCTTAGACTCAACTATCTCCAAAATAGCATTGCAATAAAACCACAGTGTTTCCATCATAGTCCTCAGTATTCCATTTCCAGGGTCCAATTCCAATCATTCTTTCCTCGGTGTACCTATAGCATCATTGGCAACCAAAACGCTCACCACCTGCTCACTCATGGGTCTTTTCAATAGTTCCTAGCCCATAGTACCCAGGAATATAATCAAGTATTCCATTCATTCCTTCCTCAACGTACCTATGGCATTATTGGCAACAAAAAACGCTCACCACCTACTCACTTAGGGGCCTTTTCAATAGTTCATAGCCCATAGTACCTAAGAATATAATCACATAAAATCCATATGGACTCTCCATTGAAGATTAGCTAGATCAACCAACAAGATCCATGTAAAAGAGCCATGAACTCATCCGTTGAAAACCATCAAGGCCAATCAACCAGATCCATGCCCGTGTTCAAAAAACAAACTCCATCTCATTTTTCTTTCTCGACGCACGCATGGGTATCCTGGGCGACTCAGAGCCCGAGCACCGTAAGGTCAGCACCCTCTAGGTTCCTTTGCAGGTGACCTAGCACTTCACTCATAGGCTGCTTCCTTGGTCCCTCATCCACCATACCAGAAGCTCACCATTTTAACCAAACCAAGGCTGGTTAAGACCTCAATCGATCTTGCCACGTGAGACGTCCTTCTTTGACTCTCCGTCAGCTGTTGCAACATTTCCACTTAGGTCCCCACGACCTCATTCCACAAGATAGTCAAAATGCTTCCCCTAGCATACTTGACGTAAAACAATCTTTAAAAAAACGGGTTTCATATACAAAATACAGTTCCAAACATAATTCCCATCTTTCCTCATCATTTTACATCCTTTCACATCATTTCTTACCATTCCACTTCATTTCTCATCATTCCATATCATATCTCATTATCCCACATTTTTTTACATCAATTCACATCACATCAATTCACATCCACTCTCATCATCTCACATCAATTCACATCCATTCACATCATCCCACATTCATTCACATCATCTCACATTCAATTCACATCCATTCACATCATCCCACATTCATTCACATCATCTCACATCATTTCACATCCACTCACATCATCTCACACCAATTCACATCCATTTACATCCACTCACATAATCTCACATCCATTCACATCATCTCACATCATTCCCACATTCATTCCACATCATTTTCACATTCATTCACATCATTCCACATCATTTTCACATTCATTCACATCATCCCACATCATTCCCACATTCATTCACATCATCCCACATCATTTCACATCCTTGCCACGCGAGACGTCCTTCTTTGACTCTCCGTCAGCTGTTGCAACATTTCCACTTAGGTCCCCACCACGACCTCATTCCACAAGATAGTCAAAATGCTTCCCCCAGCATACTTGACGTAAAACAATCTTTAAAAAAACGGGTTTCATATACAAATTATAGTTCCAAACATAATTCCCATCTTTCCTCATCATTACACATCCTTTCACATCATTCCTCATCATTTCTTACCATTCCACTTCATTTCTCATCATTTCATATCATTTCTCATTATCCCACATTTTTCTACATCAATTCACATCCACTCTCATCATCTCACATCAATTCACATCCATCATCCCACATTCATTCACATCATCTCACATCATTTCACATCCACTCACATCATCTCATACCAATTCACATCTATTTACATTCACTCACATAATCTCACATCCATTCACATCATCTCACATCATTCCCACATTCATCCCACATTATTTCCACATTCATTCACATCATCCCACATCATTTTCACATTCATTCACATCATCCCACATCATTCCCACATTAATTCACATCATCCCACATGATTTCACATCCTTGCCATGCGAGACGTCCTTCTTTGACTATCCGTCAGTTGTTGCAACATTTTCACTTAGGTCCCCATGACCTCATTCCACAAGATAGTCAAAATGCTTCCCCCAGCATACTTGACGTAAAACAATCTTTAAAAAAAACGGGTTTCATATACAAATTACAGTTCCAAACATAATTTCCATCTTTCCTTATCATTACACATCCTTTCACATCATTCCTCATCATTTCTTACCATTCCACTTCATTTCTTACCATTCCTCATCATTTCTTACCATTCCACTTCATTTCTCATCATTCAATATCATTTCTCATTATCCCACATTTTTCTACATCAATTCACATCACATCAATTCACATCCACTCTCATCATCTCACATCAATTCACATCCATTCACATCATCCCACATTCATTTACATCATCTCACATTATTTCACATCCACTCACATCATCTCACACCAATTCACATCCATTTACATCCACTCACATAATCTCACATCCATTCATATCATTCCCACATTCATTCCACATCATTTCCACATTCATTCACATCATCCCACATCATTTTACATCCTTTCACATCATTCCTCATTATTTCTTACCATTCCACTTCATTTCTTACCATTCCTCATCATTTCTTACCATTCCACTTCATTTCTTACCATTCCACTTCATTTCTCATCATTCCACTTCATTTCTCATCATTCCATATCATATCTCATAATCTTAAATTTTTTCTACTTTAATTCACATCACATCAATTCACATCCACTCTCATCATCTCACATCCATTCACATCATCCCACATTCATTCACATCATCTCACATTCAATTCACATCCTCAATTCATATCCATTCACATCATCCCACATTCATTCACATCATCTCACATCATTTCACATCCACTCACATCATCTCACACCAATTCACATCCATTTACATCCACTCACATAATCTCACGTCCATTCACATCATCTCACATCATTCCCACATTCATCCCACATCATTTTCACATTCATTCACATCATTCCACATCATTTTCACATTCATTCACATCATCCCACATTATTCCCACATTCATTCACATCATTCCCACATTCATTCACATCATCCCACATCATTTCACATCCTTGCCATGCGAGACGTCCTTCTTTGACTCTCCGTTCAATTGTTGCAACATTTCCACTTAGGTCTCCTGGGTTTCATATACAAATTACAGTTCCAAACATAATTCCCATCTTTCCTCATCATTACACATCCTTTCACATCATTTCTTACCATACCACTTCATTTCTCATCATTCCATATCATTTCTCATTATCCCATATTTTTCTACATCAATTCACATCACATCAATTCACATCCACTCTCATCATCTCACATCAATTCACATCCATCGTCCCACATTCATTCACATCATCTCACATCATTTCACATCCACTCACACCAATTCACATCTATTTACATCCACTCACATAATCTCACATCCATTCACATTATCTCATATCATTCCCACATTCATCCCACATCATTTTCACATTCATTCACATCATCCCACATCATTTCACATCCTTGCCATGCGAGACGTCCTTCTTTGACTCTCCGTCAATTGTTGTAACATTTCCTTAGGTCCCCACGACCTCATTCCACAAGATAGTCAAAATGCTTCCCCCAGCATACTTGACGTAAAATAATCTTTAAAAAAATAGGTTTCATATACAAATTACAGTTCCAAACATAATTCCCATCTTTCCTTATCATTACACATCCTTTCACATTATTCCTCATCATTTCTTACCATTCCACTTCATTTCTTACCATTTCTTACCATTCCACTTCATTTCTCATCATTCCATATCATTTCTCATTATCCCACATTTTTCTACATCAATTTACATCACATCATTTCACATCACTTCACATCCACTCTCATCATTTCCCATCAATTCACATCCATTCACATCATCCCACATTTGTTCACATCATCTCACATCATTTCACATCCACTCACATCATCTCACACCAATTCACATCCATTTATATCCACTCACATCATCTCACACCAATTCACATCCACTCACATAATCTCACATCCATTCACATCATCTCACATCATTCCCACATTCATCCCACATCATTTCCACATTCATTCACATCATCCCACATCATTTTCACATTCATTCACATCATCCCACATCATTCCCACATTCATTCACATCATTCCCACATTCTTATTCATTCACATCATCCCACATCATTTCACATCCTTGCCACACAAGACGTCCTTCTTTGACTCTGCGTCAGCTGTTGCAACATTTCCACTTAGGTCCCCACGACCTCATTCCACAAGATAGTCAAAATGCTTCCCCCAGCATACTTGACGTAAAACAATCTTTAAAAAAACAGGTTTCATATACAAAATACAGTTCCAAACATAAATCCCATCTTTCCTCATCATTACACATCCTTTCACATCATTCCTCATCATTCCTTACCATTCCACTTCATTTCTCATCATTCCATATCATTTCTCATTATCCCATATTTTTCTACATCAATTCACATCCACTCTCATCATCTCACATCAATTCACATCCATTCACATCATCCCACATTCATTCATATCATTTCACACCAATTTCACATCCACTCACATTCACATTCATTCACATCATTTCACATCCACTCACATCATCTCACACCAATTCACATCCATTTACATGCACTCACATAATCTCACATCCATTCACATCATCTCACATCATTCCCACATTCATCCCACATCATTTCCACATTCATTCACATCATCCCACATCATTTTCACATTCATTCACATCATCCCACCTTCATTCACATCATTTTCACATTCATTCACATCATCCCATCATTTCACTTCCATTCACATCCACCTACATCATCCCACATCATTCCCACATTCATTCACATCATCTCACATCATTCCCACATTCATCCACATTCATCCCACATCATTTCCACATTCATTCACATCATTCACATCATCCCATATCATTTCCACATTCATCCACATCATCCCACATCATTCCCACATTCATTCACATCATCCCACATCATTCCCACATCATTCCCACATTCATTCGCATCATCCCACATCATTCCCACATTCTCACACAACCAGATTAAAAGTACAGTTACTCTACTTTTTATACTGACATGACTTTTCTAAGTCTCGGCCATTACTTGGCTCAATTAAAGATAACTTTTCTTGACTCAATTTAGTTAAGTCTAAATTTCCATTCTCTTTTGGATCCTCGCTCCTTTCAAGAGTTCTGGATTCCTTTCCCAGTGAATCTAGGAATAAATCAGTCACAATTATTCACATTCATTCAACTAAGCGTGTTTCTGGTCTTTTTCTGAGAAATCCTTTTCCCATTCAGAATGTACCCTAAGATTTTATTTTTCGAGAAGCTAGACATATACTTCATAATTCCAAAAGTTAATTATGTTTGTGATTTTTCTTTTTGATTAAAATTTTATCCATGATTTCACGATGCATTCCCATGACTATTTTCTCATTCTTATCCCAATTTTTCCAAAATAAAATATACTCAATATTCTTCTTTTGGAATAAAGGATTTATGCATACGATCTCATGGGATTTACAAAATCAATTATACCCAATTTTCTCTTTTAGCTTAAACACTAATTCATTTTTATCTACATGTATCATTTTCATAATTCTCATAAATTGAATGAATCTAGAAATTTGTGCATAACCTTCTTTATTTTTCAGGCAAATGAATAATGCTCAAAACTCCACTTTTAGCATAAAATATATTATGCATAAATTCATTCTCTAAAGATATAAACTTTTCCATAGCTTCCCCACGTTTTCTAAGAAATTATAATACTCAAAATTTCAATTTTTATATAAAAGTTATTTATGCATAAATTTCATTTTATAATGATAAAGATTTTACCATAACTTTCCCATATTTTTGATGAAATGAGAATACTTAAAATTCATCTTTTAGTATAAAAATTAATTATGCATAAAATTATTTTTTTAATAATAAAAAGTCTGCCATAGTTTTCTCGCATTTTCTATGAAATAATAATACTCAAAGTTCCCTTTTTAAAATAAAAATTATTTATGCCTAAACCTTCATTTTCTACTGATAAAATTTTGCCATAACTTTCTCGTATTTTTTATGAATTAAAAATGGTTAAAATAACACTTTTAACATAAATTTTGGTTTATGCATAAACCTAAGTTTAAACATAAACATAATTACATTTAAGCACCTTATTTATTTAAGAAAAATACCCAAATATGATTTCCATATGAAAGTAATTATAAGAATGTTAGCCCAAGCTCTCTTTCACTTTAGAATGAATAAATATGAATTTTCTTAACATAAAACAAGCATAAATAAACTAATCCTCATTTTAATTAGATTAAAAATCATAAAAATGCTTAATCTCTATCTCTAGCTTGTTAGGTCTAGAGATTAGGCTAAGAAAATGAGATTAGGGCTAAGATCTATCCTTCCAAGAAGGATTAATCCATCAAGGTGAGTATTCTTACAAAAGAGAGATTTAGAAATCAAAACATTACTTTTAAGCATAAAAGATTAGCATTAATCTATTTTAATAATATAATTAAAAAACATGGTTTTAAAGAAGAAACCATAGATTAAAACGCTTCCCAAGCATTAGAGGGGTTGGGAAGAACATTACCATTTAGAAGGGAGAAAAACACAATTGTTTAGGCTTACCCTTGGTTTTTGGCTTGATTCTTTAGGGAAATGTGAAGCCCTCAAAGAAGAAGCTTGGCCACCAAGTAAAAGGGGGTAATCTCCAAGAGAAGAAGAGGATTAGTGAAGCCCCAAAAAGCTTCACAATGGAGAGACAAGGTAGAGAGATAATAGAAAAATACTAAACTAAAAATTGCACTAGCATAGAGTTACTCCAATATGAAAATACAAAGGAATGGGGGTCTATTTATAGGAGAGGGAACCACCAACCAAGCCCAACTAGAATCTAGAGGCTTTCAGCTCCAGTTTGATCCATTTTGGACAAGTTTTAGACTAGTTTGGCTCACTTTTTTGATTTGGTTTAAAGGAGGAGAGAGGAGAGATGAAAATATCTCATTTTTTTAAATTAAAAATTTCCCCTTTATGTGATTTCTAGGTGCCTCCTTCATGGGCCCTTCTCCCCATTCTGAGGTGTCAAAAGTTCTATTTTTTTACTAAAAAATCCTAATTTTTTTTACTGATAAACCCAGTACTAGTCAACTCTTCATCTTATGTGAGAATTTACTCATTTTTGGGGGGATTTTGTTTTATTCTTTGCCTTTTTCTTATTCCAACACTTGGATTAACCTTATTGGCCCTTTTTGAACACTATTTGGACCTTAATCAAATTTTTTTGAAATTATATACCCCTAGGCCAAGATAACCAATACACATATTCAATTAATTTGTAATGTACATTGGAAAACTCTTTTTAAGATTCTGTTTTAGGGGATCTCTTTCCATTGACTAGGAGAAAATATTTATCCAAAATATTAAAAACTGTATTATCTCTCTCTAGAATATTTTCTCTCTCTAGGCAAAAACAGAATAAAACAATTTCTTGCATTCTGAATTAGGGGATGATTACAAAGACTGAAGGGGAGGTTCTTACAACTTTACATCTCAAAATTTGGAGGGAGGAATCTTACAACAGCCCTAGTTCTCCTTACACCAGGAGAGTAACCACCACGATGAAATGCTAAGCTTCTGATCTTATCTGCTGAAAGCCGCTAGAGTCACCATCCACATATGAGTGACCTGCTGATAGATCATGCACAAAAGGTTGATCTACCTTTTCCTTCCCTTTCCGTGATACATGTGTACCTTCATCATCCCTCAACCTGCCTGACCACCACCATGGGCTAACATTGGATCCACTGGTTGACTCCTCAGGTCCACTCAGCACCTGTGATTGCTGCTCGACATGTGATGCAACATGGATGTTCTGGGCCACAGTCATCAGCCTGAGTGGGGAGTTGCACCTCCAGCTCTCCGGGTAACTTTGGGCTGTGGCTCGGACCTTCCTGCATTTGCCACCCAAGTTCGAATCTCTGGTGGTACAAGAAGTTCTACCCTTGCAAAAATCTTGCCCTTCTATGCTTCCTCTTCTATCTTTTTCTGTTGTTCTTCTTCTCTTTTCTTTCTCTCTTCCTCCTCTTTTCTTGTCTTATCTTCTTCCTCCTTTTTCCTAAATTTCTCCTCTTCCAGCTTCCTCTTCTTTTCTGCTTCTGCAGAGCAGCTTCTTGCTTCTATCTCTCCTCTAGTTGCCTTTTCCTTTCTTCCTCTGCTTTCTATTTCTTTATTTCTTCCGGGTCTGGCAACAGGTCTTCATCCACTCTGTGCTTTCTCTTTTTGCTAGCCTTTTGGGCTATTTTTTGCCATTCTTCTTCATCATCCACATCATCTTCGAACAAACTGAAAGTCATTTTGGTGGTTTAAGAGGATCCTTTGGCTTCGTGGTGTGATTGTCCCACATTGGATTATTGGACTGTTGTTGTCCAAAATTTTGATTTTCTTATTGGCCACCACCACCTTAGCCTCGACCACCACCTCTACCTCTACCTCTACTACCTGAATTAGAGTAGAAGGCATGTTCCGATGTGTTCTTGCTTTGTGAAGAAGAATCCTCACCTGAATCCTTTTCTTCTATGATCAGCATAGATATCAAGTCCCAAAAGTTGGAAATATTCTCCCTAATTGTAATGGAGGTCTTGAATGGCTTGTACTCTTTTCCAATCCCATTCAGACAAACACTCACCAAATCATCATCCTCCATTGATACATTGATAGAACCAAGGAATTCAACAATGCCCTTGATCTTTAAGGCATATTCATTGATGGACATGCTTTTCTTTTCCACAGTATGTAACTCTTGCTTTAACTGCAACTTCCTTGCCTTTGTGTTAGGCTAGAACATCTGAACCAGATTCTGCCATGCAATTGCTGGAATGTTTGCATCCTGTATGTGTCCTATCATAGTGTGTGTGACACTAATTGAAATCCAGTACATGACTTTTCTTGCACCCTGATTCCAATCCTTGAATGCCTTTATATCTGCAAGAGTGGCATTCTCCTCAGATAACTCTAGAGGCTCCTCATTGTCTGCTTCTACATAATCCCAAAATCCTTTACCCCCATTAGGAAATTGGTCATTCTAAACTTCCAGGCATGGAAGTTATTCTTATCCAGCTTCTCACTAATAATCCAATTAATTCTGTCAGACATGTTTTCCTGTAGCAATCAAATAACTTGCAAACAGACAACTTCTGTATGCAACCTATAATACAGCAGTATCTCTTGTAACTATCGGCAGCATAATACAGCGGTACTTCAGCACAGCCTATGTGTCACCAAATGTGACGAGAGTACATGTACATACACCCAGTATCTACAATACACGTGCAAACCCTGTCTACACTTCCAAAATGCATTGTTGCACTGCAATAACCAGATTTTGAGCAGAAACAGTTCTCTACGAGAACTTTCAGAAAGCTGTCGAAAATAACTTGCAGTGACGAAACGGGGCCTGTAATGCGCTTGAAAGCAAATTTGGCTGAAAAAATTTTCCAATAGGAAAAAATACTTATCCTGTAGCTCTGCTCCCACGAACATAGCTCCTTTGTATCATTAAAAAATAAATTTTATGCATAATTAATGTTTATGCTAAAAGTGGAATTTTAAGCATTCTCATTTCATAAAAAAAATATGGGAAAGTTATGGTAAAATCTTTATCATTAGAAAATGAAATTTATGCATAAATAATTTTTATATTAAAAGTGAAATTTTGAGTATTATCATTTCATAGAAAATGTGGGGAAGCTATGGAAGTTTTTATATCATTAGAGAATGAATTTATGCATAATAAAATTTATGCTAAAAGTGGAGTTTTGAACATTATTCATTTACCAGAAAAATAAAGAAGGTTATGCACAAATTTTCTAGATACATTCAAATTATGAGAATTATGGAAATGATTATGAATATAATTTGTTTAGATAAAAATGAATTAGTTTGGGTGCATAAATGTCTTATGCTGAAAGAGGAATTATGGGTATAATTGATTTTGTAAATCCCATGAGGTCGTATGCATAAATCTTTTATTCAAAAACAAGAATATTAAGCATATTTTATTTTGGGAAATTTTTGAAAAGAATGTGAAAATATTCATAGGAATGCATTGAGAAAACATGGATATTTTTTAATCAGAAAGAGGAATTATGAACAAATTTAACTTTTGGAATTATGAAGTATACCTCTAGATGCTCAAAAAATAAAATCTTGGGTACATTCTGAACGGGAAAAGGATTCCCAGAAAAAGACCACAAACATGCTTAATTGGATGAATGTAAATACTTGTGACCTGACTATTCCAAGATTCCCTGGGAAAGGTATCTGGAATTCTTGAAAGGATCGAGGATCCAAAAGTGAATGGGAACTTAGACTTAATTGAATTGAGTTGAAAAAAGTTACCTTTGACTAAGCCAAGTAATGGCCGAGACTTAGAAAGTTCTATCAGTATAAAAAGTAAAGTAACTATACTTTTAACCTAGTTGATTGTGGAACAAAAATTCTGATAACTAGATCAAGGAAAGTTGATAATCAAAACCGATTCGCTCAAAGCGAAAAGAGACCATCTTGTTTGTAGAAATTGGAATTGATGTGGGTGATGTGTGAAATGATGTATAGTCATGTGTGGAAGGATGTGGAATGTGTGGAGATGTATGGAATGATGGGGTGATGTGAAAATGATGTGGGATGATGTGAATGAATGTGAAAATGATGTGGGATGATGTGAATGAATGTGGGAATGATGTGGGATGATGTGAATGGATGTGGAATGATGTGAGATGATGTGAATGAATGTGGAATGATGTGGGGTGATGTGAATTGATGTGGAATGATGTTGAATGATGTGGAATAATGTCGAATGATAAGAATGATGAGAAATGATGAGGAATGATGTGAAATGATGGAATGGTATGGAAAGATAGGAATTTTGTTTGGAAACTGTATTTGCATATGAAACGTGTTTTTTAAAGATTGTTTTACATCAAGAATGTTGGGGAAGCATTTTTACTATCTTATGGAATGAGCTCGTGGGGACCTAAGTGGAAAATGTTACACAACAGCTGACGGAGAGTAGTCAAAGAAGGACGTCTCGCGTGGAAAGATCGGCCGAGGTCTTGACTAGCCTCGGTTCAATTAAATGGTGAGCTTCCGGTACAATGGATGAGGGGCCAAGGAAGCGGCCTATGAGTTAAGCACTAGGTCACCTGCGAAGGAGCCTAGAGGGTGCTGACCATACCGTGCTTGGGCTCTGGGTTGCCCAAGATACCCATGCGTGCGTTGAGGAAGAAAATGAGTTGGAGTTGTTTTCTGAACACGGGCATAGATCTGGTTGATTGGCCTTGCTTGTCTTCAACGGATGAGTTCATGGCTCTTTTAAATGGATCTTGTTGGTTGATCTAGTTGATCTTTTAAATGGATCTTGTTGGTTGATCTAGTTGATCTTCAACGGAGAGTCCATATGGATTTTATGAGATTATACCCCTAGGTACTATGGACTAGGAACTATTGAAAAGGCCCCTGAGTGAGTAAGTGGTGAGCATTCTAGTTGCCAATGATGCCATAGGTACCCTGAGGAAGGAATGAATGGAATATGGATTTTATGGAAAAATCTTGATTATATTCCTGGGTGGGTACTATGGGCTAGGAACTATTGAAAAGGCCCCTGAGTGAAGTACTAGGTGAGCCTAGAGGGATTGGCCAGGTGGTGAGCCTAGAGGGACTGACCAGGTGGTGAGCATTCTGTGGTTGCCGATGATGCCATAGGTACGCCAAGGAAGGAATGACTGGAATTTGCATTTTATGGTTGAAAAGTGGAAAAGTTGGAATTGGACCTTGGAACTGGAATACTGCGGACTATGATGGAAACACTGTGGTTTTATTACAATGTTGTTTTGAAAATAGTTGAATCTAAGAAAAGGTAATGGTGTGTCTATTTAAATTTTGCATGAGTGCCAACTAGGGGACTTGGGAACTCTTTTCCCTGGTACTACCCGCGACAAAACATAACCAAATTTTTATAATGGATCCTATCAATACAGTGGTTGGGCGGTTGGCTTACCCATGGGATTGGATGGGGTTAGTAGGCTGGATCGATGGATTCCTATAATAAAATTCAATTATGTTCAAGTTACGTAAATTACGGGATAATTCTTGTTCTATGGAAAAGAATCAACGGTTGTGCCTCTTTTGATGGGGGAAAAAAGCGTTGGTCTCTATGAACCAAGTGCAAGTTCCTCCTTTGATTCGGCCATGCGACTCGCGGGTTCGGTCGGAATACAAAAGGATAGTTAAGGCTCTTGAATACACTAGAAGAAATTCTTGGAGGAATCGCCTATGCTTTCTAGGTGAGGAAAATTTTTTCGGATTCGGTTTTGGAAGAGCCACCGGACTAGTCCCTTGCTCGAAAATTTATGGGCGAGGCCCCAAGTGGGAAGCTCTGCCATGCGCGTGAGGTTGCTACTTCCCTGTGTTAGTACTCATGAGTTCAATGTGTAGAGGAGGCAGGGATCTCACACCTGGGACCTGCGCAATTTGGTTGAAGTTGATAAACCAAGAAGCAAGAAATGTTAAAAATTTATGAGTTACCAGTGAGAAAGATTGTAATTGTGTGTTGAAATTCATGCGAATTCATATTCATAATGGAAATTCACAAATTGGAAATTGGGTTTTTAGATGGAAGTATCGCATTTATGTGGAATCCCCGACTTGCTTGAGGCCTAGATATGATGGTATTTTCCTTATAGCACCAAGGACCGTGACTACCCGTATATACCGTGGGTATAACTGCAGCTCTATACTCATAATATATACGAGTAAATCTAAGACCTTGAAGTTATGAGCAAAAATACTATCATAGATGATGATTTCGAATGCTAGTTGATATTATTTTAGAATTTTGGTTGAAAATTGATGAACTGATTTGGATTCTGATTGAAGGATGATGATTTTTTTTTTGAATTCTGGTTGAAAGTAGATGAGTTGAAAGTAGACGATTGAACTGATTTGGATTCTGATTGAAGGATGATGATTTTTTTTTGAATTCTGGTTGAAAGTAGATGAGTTGAATAAGTCATGTGATGATGATGAATGGAGAGAATTCGAGTAATGATGTTAGTAACTTGGTAGACAATCAAGACTTTCAGCAGATCACTATAAGATTAGTGGATTGTGTTGGCAGATTGTTCATAGCTTGACCTTGGGCCCAGTGGACCCAATGGTGGAATGACGAAAGGAGAACCTGTATAATTGAAATTCACGTGGGGAATGTCTAGATGCTAATTAGAAATTACTGGTCTGATGGACCATTATTGTGTTAAGGATATGAATGAACTATTTTCAGATAATGAGTTCTATATGTTCTTCCTATTGAAGGGATCTTTATCCCAAGATTCTGAGAGGATTGACCAAACTTTAAGGAACCCCAGAATCAGTTGGATCTAAAGTTTAACTCCTTTTTTGGATTTAAATTATAAATAAAGTGGTCTTTTCACCTGAGATTCTTTGAGTGTTTTGTTAAGTTGGAAAAAGAGACTTGACAAAGAATTTTCGTATCATGGATCGTGGTCGTCATGGTAGAAATGTTCACCCCCAACTCAATGAGGAAGAGCTCGACCCAGATGTTCGCAAAGCCCTTCATAAATCTCAACGTGGACCTTTCAAAGGTGAAGGGGAGCACTTGGGAGAAACAATAGAGAAGTGGATCAAAGCTATGGATGAGTACTTCGATGTCACATGTTACAACAAAAAAAGTAAGGTGGCTCTTGCCAGGCTGAAGATCGTAGAAACAGCCAGAGTAGCGTTTAGGAACCATTGTGAGAGAAACCACTTGGATCGAAACACCCAGACGTGGGATGATCTCAAGGTGGCTCTTGCCAGTTGAAGATGGTAGAAACAGCCAGAGTAGCGTTTAGGAACCATTGTGAGAGAAACCGCTTGGATCGAAACACCCAGACATGGGATGATCTCAAAGCATACCTCAAAAAGAAATTCTGTCCTCCAGGCTTCTTGGAGACAAAGATGAACGAGTTCTTAGAGCTAACCCAGGGAAGCCGAACTATGGAGGAATATCACCATGCATTCGCTCTCCTCCTCAAATACTGGCCACCGCTGGATGAAGAACAGTTGATGGCTAGGTTCATTCGGGGAATGAACGAACCCTTGGATACCTTGGTGAAAATTGCTAAGCCAGTTTCTATGGCTGAAGCAGTGTGGATGGCAAAGGATTTCGCCAAGGCCTTTGTTGTCAAGGTCTCGCCCGCCGAAGCCAACACCCTCATCTTTCAAAAGATTCCTAACCCTGAAAAGTGACTCCAACTTTCTACCTCCTAAGAGACAACAAGGTCCTAGTCAAACCCAAGATACGGGAAGCTTCAGAATGGAAGGAAGGTCTTTTCCTCTCGGAACACAATCCTGGAACTCAACCTGAGAAGTTCCACCCTTGAAAAAAGGAATTAAATGCTTTAACTACCAAGGATACAATCATCATAGTATAGAATTCCCAACTCCTTTTGGATCAAGGCTTTCAGGAGGACAAGGAAGTCAAGGACCAAGATTCCTGATTCCAGCTCCTTCCTTCCAGAGTAATCAAGGTCCCTCCCGTCAAAATTCGGGAAACCCAAAGGTAGACTCCCTAACCAACCCTCAGCTTCGATGCAAAGTAATGTAAGACCTCAGTCTCATAATTGGGGAATCTGAAGAGAGAAGTTCCCAAACCAACCATCTACTTCCAAGGCACTAACGCTGGAAGTAATAGAAGAAGAGAGAGACGTAAGAGATTATCCTTCAGCTGAGGACATCTCACATTTTTTAAGTGGGGTAGGATGTAAGATTCCTCCCTCCAGAATTTTTTAATAAAAAAAATGAGATATTTCATCTCTCCTCTCACCTCTTTCAAACTAGATCAGAAAAGTGAGCTTAATTGGTCTAAAACTTGTCCAAATTGGATCAAACTGAAGCTGGAAGCCTCTAGATTCTAGTTGGACTTGGTTGGTGGCCTCCCTCACCTATAAATAGACCCCCATTCCTTTGTATTTTCATCTTAGAGTAATTCTATGCTAATGTAATTTTCAATTTAGTGTAATTCTTTTATCCCTTTTCCTTGCCTCTCCGTTGTGAAGCTTTGGTGCTTCACTAAACCTCTTCTTCTCTTGAAGATTACCCTTTTTCCTTAGCGGCCAATCCTTTTCTTTGAGGGCTACGCAACTTTTGCACGGTAAAGAATCAAGCAAACCAAGGGTAAGCCTAAAACAATGATGTTTACTCTCTTTTTGGTGTTAATCTTCTTCCTAACCTCCCTCATGCTTGGAAGCATTTTATTTTATGGATTTCCTCTTAAAACCATGCTTTTCTTGATTTATGATAAATTAATGTTTATGTTTAAGCTTAAGTTCATGCATAAACTAATTTTTATGTTAAAAGTGTAATTTTGAACATTCTCAATTCATAGAAAATGTGGGGAAGTTATGGCAAAATTTTATCATTAGAAAATGAAGGTTTATTTATAAATTAAATTTTATGCTATAAGAGGAATTTTGAGTATTATCATTTCATAGAAAATACGAGGAAACTATGGCAAAATTTGTATCATTAGAAAATGAATGTTATGCATAATCAATGTTTATGCTAAAAGTGAAATTTTAAGCACTCTCATTTCATTAAAAAATAATGGGAAGTTATGGTAAAATCTTTATCATTAGAAAATGAATTTAATGCATAAATAATTTTTATATTAAAAGTGGAATTTTGAGTATTATCATTTCATAGAAAATGTGGGGAAGCTATGGAAGTTTTTATATCATTAGAGAATGAATTTATGCATAATAAAATTTATGCTAAAAGTGGAGTTTTAAACATTATTCATTTACCAGAAAAATAAAGAAGGTTATGCACAAATTTTCTAGATTCATTCAAATTATGAGAATTATGAAAATGATTATGAATATAATTTGTTTAGATAAAAATGAATTAGTTTGGGTGCATAAATATTTTATGCTGAAAGAGGAATTATGGGTATAATTGATTTTGTAAATCCCATGAGGTCATATGCATAAATCTTTTATTCAAAAACAAAAATATTGAGCATATTTTATTTTGGAAAATTTTTGAAAAGAATGTGAAAATATTCATAGGAATACATCCAGAAAACATGGATAATTTTTAATCAAAAAGAGGAATTATGAACACATTTAACTTTTGGAATTATGAAGTATACCTCTAGATGCTCAAAAAATAAAATCTTGGGTACATTCTGAATGGGAAAAGGATTCCCAAAAAAAGACCACAAACATGCTTAATTGGATGAATGTAAATACTTGTGACCTGACTATTCCAAGATTCCCTGGGAAAGGTATCTGGAATTCTTTAAAGGATCGAGGATCCAAAAGTGAATGGGAACTTAGACTTAATTGAATTGAGTTGAAAAAAGTTACCTTTAACTAAGCCAAGTAATGGCCGAGACTTAGAAAGTTCTATCAGTATAAAAAGTAAAGTAACTATACTTTTAACCTAGTTGATTGTGGAACAAAAATTCTGATAACTAGATCAAGGAAAGTTGATAATCAAAACCGATTCGCTCAAAGCGAAAAGAGACCATCTTGTTTGTAGAAATTGGAATTGATGTGGGTGATGTGTGAAATGATGTATAGTCATGTGTGGAAGGATGTGGAATGTGTGGATTGATGTATGGAATGATGGGAATGATGTGAAAATGATGTGGGATGATGTGAATGAATGTGAAAATGATGTGGGATGATGTGAATAAATGTGGGAATGATGTGGAATGATGTGAATGGATGTGGAATGATGTGAGATGATGCGACATGATCTGAATGAATGTGGAATATTATGTGGGGTGATGTGAATTGATGTGGAATGATGTTGAATGATGTGGAATAATGTCAAATGATAAGGATGATGAGAAATGATGAGAAATGATGTGAAATGATATGAAATGATATAGAAAGATAGGAATTTTGTTTGGAAACTATATTTGCATATGAAACGTGTTTTTTAAAGATTGTTTTACATCAAGAATGTTGGGGAAGCATTTTGACTATCGTGTTTTTTAAAGATTGTTTTACATCAAGAATGTTGGGGAAGCATTTTGACTATCTTATGGAATGAGGTCGTGGTGGGGACCTAAGTGGAAAATGTTGCACAACAGCTGACGGAGAGTAGTCAAAGAAGGACGTCTCGCGTGGCAAGATCAGCCGAGGTCTTGACTAGACTCGGTTCAATTAAATGGTGAGCTTCTGGTACAATGGATGAGGGGCCAAGGAAGCGGCCTATGAGTTAAGCACTAGGTCACCTGCGAAGGAGCCTAGAGGGTGCTGACCATACGGTGCTTGGGCTCTGGGTTTCCCAAGATACCCACGTGTACGTCGAGGAAGAAAATGAGTTGGAGTTGTTTTTTGAACACGGGCATCGATCTGGTCGATTGGCCTTGCTTGTCTTCAACAGATGAGTTCATGGCTCTTTTAAAACGGATCTGTTGGTTGATCTAGTTGATCTTCAATGGAGAGTCCATATGGATTTTATGAGATTATACCCCTAGGTACTATGGACTAGGAAAACTATTGAAAAGGCCCCTGAGAGTGAGCAGGTGGTGAGCGTTCTGGTTGCCAATGATGCCATAGGTACCCTGAGGAAGGAATGAATGGAATATGGACTTTATGGAAAAATCTTGATTATATTCTTGGGTGGGTACTATGGGCTAGGAATTTTTGAAAAGGCCCCTGAGTGAAGTACTAGGAGAGCCTAGAGGGACTGACCAGGTGGTGAGCGTTCTGGTTTTGGAATTCTGGTTGAAAATTGATGAATTGATTTGGATTCTGATTGAAGAATGATGATTTTTTTTTTGAATTCTGGTTAAAAGTAGATGAGTTGAATAAGTCATGTGATGATTATGAATGGAGAGAATTCGAGTAATGATGTTAGTAACTTGGTAGACGATCAAGACTTTTAGCATATCACTATAAGATTAGTGGATTGTGTTGGCAGATTGACCTTGGGCCCAGTGGACCCAATGGTGGAATGACGAAACGAGAACGTGTATAATTGAAATTCACGTGGGCAATGTCTAGATGTTAATTAGAAATTATTGGTCTGATGGACCATTATTGGTCTGATGTTAATTAGAAATTATTGGTCTGATGTTAGAAATTATTGGTTTGATGTTCATTAGAAATTATTGGTCTGATGGACCATTATTGTGTTAAGGATATAAATGAACTATTTTCAGATAATGAGTTCTATATGTTCTTCTTATAGAAGGGATCTTTATCCCAAGATTTTGAGAGGATTGACCAAACTTTAAGGAACCCCAGAATCAGTTGGATCTAAAGTTCAACTCCTTTTTTTGGATTTAAATTATAAATAAAGTGGTCTTTTCACCTGAGATTCTTTGAGTGTTTTGTTAAGTTGGAAAAAGAGACTTGATAAAGAATTTTCGTATTTATAGGATAATGGATCGTGGTCGTCGTGGTAGAAATGTTCACCCCCAACTCGATGAGAAAGAGCTCGACCCAGATGTTCGCAAAACCCTTCATAGATCTCAGCCTGGACCTTTCAAAGGAGAAGGGGAGCACTTGGGAGAAACAATAGAGAAGTGGATCGAAGCTAGGGAGGAGTACTTTGATATGTCACACAGGTTACAACAAAAAAAGTAAGGTGGCTCTTACCAGGCTGAAGATCGTAGAAACAGCCAGAGTAGCGTTTAGGAACCATTGTGAGAGAAACCGCTGGATCGAAACACCTAGACGTGGGATGATCTCAAAGCATACTGTGACACGAAGTTGGGGTTTGGACTTTGGTCACTTCTCAAAATCAAAACACACTTGTATGAAACCTCACAGCCTCCTCACCTCCCTTTCTCTCCCTAGGTTAAGATAAAGATATACACATCAAAGGTGAGATCATAATTCATGGAAGGAAAGATGAAAGGCTCCGGAGAAGCAAGAATTTCAGCCAGTCTTGCAGCTCGAAACAAGAGGGCGATTCTTTGTTGAAAGAAAATCTTCCGACTCAGGATTATGTGAACGGAAACATACGGAGAATATTGGTAAGGTTCATCCGTTCGAATTGGACGATTTGGTCGGAACATATTAAAACAAATGAATATAGCAATCACTTACAAGAGGATAAGACACATGGGATTGGCCTTTTGATAAGAGATTAAGAGAAATTAATCATTATTAAGAAGAAAGAATGGCCAAAAGTTAATAAAAAAAATAGAGATACACAGAGAATTGCAGTTTTAAATCCATATATGCTGTGCAAAAGGGGATTACATAGGTGCGTAGAGCTTGAAGAGAGCTTCGCGCCCGTATAAAAACTTTCAAAAACGGACAACCGAGCGAAAAGTTATGAGCATTTTACTACAAGACTATAAAACTACCAAAATTCGCCTAAAAGTTAGCAACTTTGGGAGAAATTCTGATCATCAATGAAGTAAGGGATTAAGAAATTAGTTACATGAGTGGAAAGAGCATATAAAGAGCTTCCTAGCCATATGATCAATTTAAGAAACCAACACCCGAGTGATGAGTAATTACCAGTTGAAAATTGGGTATTGGACCACAAAAACTGCACTTCCCTCTCTTTGCATGAAACCTCAATTTTCACATAGCCTCTTGCCTTTCATCTCCTTCATGATTCAAGCTAGAGGGTAAGGGTTAACATTGCTCAGCAGACAATCATAAAGATTTACCTATGGTCCCCAAAGTCTTTCCGCATGCTCATTACCGCTAAAACCATTGGTACCTCCAAAGGAGGGCGGCAATAAGGCAAGGGCTACCTTGAGAAGTCACAGGCCCACCAAGATAATAACTCCTTATCCCACTTATCATGAATCATCAAAGAGGTCCAAAATTGGGTTAAGCATGAGGAGCTAATGCTAAATGAGACATTCACATGTAAAGAGAGTGTTTGAATAGGGGTTTGAAAGATAAGAGAATGGCAATGACACAAAATGCTCAATTGAGGAGGCTCATTCCTTGATTTGAAAGGGAGAGGAGGGCTCCTTTTATAGGTGAAGAATCACCCTCTCTTCCATTGTTACAAATTATAACATAAAAATCTTCAACCCTTCAGTGACATAAGGGTAGATGTCACCATCAATTGTCCTCTTAGGCTAAGTCTTCTATTGATTATTAAATTGAAGACTTTTTGACTTTGAGAGTATGATGAGATAATAGCCAAGTCTAAGTGGCATGTAGGTGGAGATCCCACTTACACATGGCGGAATTCTCCTCTTCCGTGTAGGCATTCTAGAAGAATCTTTCTCAATTATGCACCTACACACACTCCTCCACATGCCTTCCACACTCCCCAACTTGTAGCCTTATGGTGAATACCATATTAATAATACAATTAAAATCCATGTGAGCATGAAGGCCCACTTTTATTTTCCACACCACTAGCCTATCTACCATACCAAAGTATTTATCAAGCATACTTGTGGCATTTACAATGTGTGCACCCTAAATCAAGTAAAACCATTACATTTGAAGATAGAATGCTGTTATCGGGGTAGCTGCCGAGCCGTCGCATCACCATGCCGTTATTCCATTGTCGGCGCCGCAATCTTCTTGGACAAGTGTCCATCTTATTACCATTGCGAAACCATCAAAATATGCACAAAATTGACAATGAAAGATATCAATTTTTCACGTCACAATACCTCAGAAAGAAATTCTATCCTCTAGGCTTCTTGGAGACAAAGATGAACGAGTTCCTGGAGCTAACCCAGGGAAGCCAAACTATGGAGGAATATCACCATGCATTCGCTCTCCTCCTCAAATACTCGCCACCGCTGGATGAAGAATAGTTGATGGCTAGGTTCATTTGGGGAATGAACGGACCCTTGGATACCTTGGTGAAAAATGCTAAGCCAGTTTCTATGGCTAAAGCAGTGCGGATGGCGAAGGATTTCGCCAAGGCCTTTGTTGTCAAGGTCCCGCGTGCCGAAGCCAACACCCTCATCCTTCAAAAGATTCCTAACCCCAAAAAGTGACTCCAACTTTTTGCCTCCTAAGAGACAACAAGGTCCTAGTCAACAAACCTAGGATACGGGAAGCTTCAGAATGGAAGGAAGGCCTTTTCCTCGGAATACAATCCCCTGGAACTCAACCTGAGAAGTTCCACTCTTGAAAAAAGGAATTAAATGCTTTAATTGCCAAGGATACAGTCATCATAGTATGGAATTCCCAACTCCTTTTGGATCAAGGCTTTCAGGACAAGGAAGTCAAGGACCAAGATTCCTGATTCCAGCTCCTTTCTTCCAGAGTAATCAAGGTCCCTCCCGTCAAAATCTGGGAAACCCAAAGGTAGACTCCCTAACCAACCCTCAGCTTCGATGCAAAGTAATGCAAGACCTCAGTCTCATAATTGGGGAATCTGAAGAGAGAAGTTCCCAAACCAACCATCTACTTCCAAGGCAGGAACGCTGGAAGTAATAGAAGAAGAGAGAGACGTAAGAGATTATCCTCCAGCTGAGGACATCTCACATTTTTTAAGTGGGGTAGGATGTAAGATTCCTCCCTGCAGCTTTTGAGATGTAAAAATGTAAGAATCTCCCCTTCGGTCTCTTGTAATCATCCCCCCTTCAAAATGAAAAAAGATCTTGTTTTTCCTTGTTTTTGGTCTAGAGAGAGATAATACAGTTTTGAAATATTTTTGAATAAGTATTTTCTTTCAATCAATATGCTAAAAGTGGAATTTTAAGCATTCTCATTTCATTAAAAAATAATGGGAAGTTATGGTAAAATCTTAATCATTAGAAAATGAAATTTATGCATAAATAATTTTTATATTAAAAGTAGAATTTTGAGTATTATCATTTCATAGAAAATGTGGAAAAGCTATGGAAATTTTTATATCATTAGAGAATGAATTTATGCATAATAAATTTTATGCTAAAAGTGGAGTTTTGAACATTATTCATTTACTAGAAAAATAAAGAAGGTTATGCACAAATTTTCTAGATTCATTCAAATTATGAATTATGAAAATGATTATGAATATAATTTGTTTAGATAAAAATGAATTAGTTTGGGTGCATAAATGTTTTATGCTGAAAGAGGAATTATGGGTATAATTGATTTTGTAAATCCCATGAGGTCATATGCGTAAATCTTTTATTCAAAAACAAGAATATTGAGCATACTTTATTTTGGGAAATTTTTGAAAAGAATGTGAAAATAGTCATAGGAATGCATCGAGAAAACATGGATAATTTTTAATCAAAAAGAGGAATTATGAACACATTTAACTTTTGTAATTATGAAGTATACCTCTAGATGCTCAAAAAATAAAATCTTGGGTACATTCTGGAACGGGAAAAGGATTCCCAGAAAAGGACCACAAACATGCTTAATTGGACGAATGTAAATACTTGTAACCTGACTATTCCAAGATTCCTTGGGAAAGGAATCTGGAATTCTTGAAAGGATCGAGGATCCAAAAGTGAATGGGAACTTAGACTTAATTGAATTGAATTGAGTTGGAATTCTTGAAAGGATCGAGGATCCAAAAGTGAATGGGAACTTAGACTTAATTGAATTGAATTGAGTTGGAAAAAGTTACCTTTGACTAAGCCAAGTAATGGCCGAGACTTAGAAAGTTCTATCAGTATAAAAAGTAAAGTAACTATACTTTTAACCTGGTTGATTGTGGAACAAAAATTCTGATAACTAGATCAAGGAAAGTTGATAATCAAAACCGATTCGCTCAAAGCGAAAAGAGACCATCTTGTTTGTAGAAATTGGAATTGATGTGGGTGATGTGTGAAATGATGTATAGTCATGTGTGGAAGGATGTATAGTCATGTGTGGAAGGATGTGGAATGTGTGGATTGATGTGGGTGAGAGCGATTGGATAACTTCCTGTCAAGGATATCTACTTCAATCGATCGATCCTCTCTAATAGTCTTGAATAAGGTGTGGAGCAGAGCCAAGGGATGGAGCTAGCATGCAATCCCATGGGCACAAGTCTACTCCCCCAAGCAGAAAGGAGGCTTGGGAATCACTAAACTCCAAGTGATCTCTAAAACACTCACACTCAAATGGATAAGAGGATTGAAACAACGCGCCCATGGGGAGTAACCACCAGATATTTTATTCAAAATTTCTCAGGTCTTCCTCGGCGATGGCCAAACTTGTCTTGGAAACATAGGATCGCTTCAAGAGGCAAGTGTACACTCAAGCAATCAACTCTCATGAATGGGCTAGTGGCTGGGTGGCAGGACCTCTTCACTAGTCTCTACAGTGGAAAGGCCAATGTTCTCTCATGGGCAACAGGGCACTGGGCGAGAGCATTTCGTGGTCGGTGTGCAACATGGAAAATGGCAAGCCACAAGCACTCTACGGGATGTCAACCAGGCCCAAAAACTTCACAAAAAGGGTGTGCAAACATGGAATAATCTTTGGGACAACAGAACATCCCAATGATTGGAATGGGATTTTATCTCCCGCGGTTTGGTCTTACCCCTCCCGCTCTTACTATCCTACAGGCTGCTATGGGATGTGCTCCCATTTCCCTGGCCAACTGCTCTATACCTAAAAGTTGACAACTGGCTCGCCAATCGGGCAACCAACAAGGGGAAACTGCTTCCAGAATTGAAGGAGCTGATTTGTACATGCCCAAGACACACTGGTTTAGGTTCCTTGCTCACCGATGGAAATCACCGAGCCCCATCGAAACCTCGGTTGTTCGACGTACGGTGGCAATATGGTCTGCAACGCCAAAGGCTCCCGCATCTCAAACTCCTTACAAGAGACTGACTCACTAACTGGGCCCTAATCTCACCGATGTGTCCATTCTGTAACATCCATAGGGAGGATCTGTTTCACATCTTTTTGCCATGCCCAACAACTCAAGCTCTATGGAGAGGAACAAGGAAGTGGCTGGACATCAAGGGCACACAACATCAGTTTACATGGAAGCATGCTTTGCTTGGGGACGTCACATTCCTTAATCCGGCATTAGCCAACATCAGGCCTTGGGTCACATACACAATCTTGCAACAGATCTAGCTGGCCCGAAATCAACTCGTCTTTCGACATTGCTCTCATATGCAACATCCTGAATGGAAGGAAGAAGTGTTTGTAGTAGAATTAAAAGTACTCACTAGCCCTTTTAGTTCTAAGCTGTTAGCAATTTAACATGCTACCTCACAAACACAAGAGAGAAGAAGAAGAGAGTATTTGCAAGGGTCGAATCCGGTGACTTGCACTTGGCCAACCCTATTAGGGTTAACTCCCCGATGTGAGGCCGCTAGGGGCTCACTCTACGCTCTCTTTGTGTCACCCAAAGAGAGATCCAAGCAAGCTAGGTAGGAGCAAGAGGGAAGGATCTATGGAGAGCTCAACCTCTACCTCATGCCAATTGTATGCAAACAAGACAAGGTTGAGAGCAATGAGAAGGGAGTGAAGGAGAGAAGGGAGAGAAACACCATTCCTATTCACATACACCAACAATCACAAGCAAGCAAACTACCATAAACTCAAGAGAGAGTGAGAGAGAGAAAGCAAAATTCAATAGTAGATAGTCAAAACTAGTCAAAAAAAAGACTATCTATAGTAGTAGTAGAGTATGTGCAAACGAAGTCCCATCTTGAAGTAGGGGCAAGAGGGGCTCGATGGAAGACGCGGTAGCTCATCCAGAACGTGGTCTCCATCATGTCTTCGAAAGTCTAGAGCCGCCAAGCAAGCATCCACATGACACGTTCGTAGTAGTCGAATAGATGCTTGAGTGTGGTCCCTTTGTTGATGGTTTCCCTCGAAGTAGTGGTCCCATGTCGAGAAGGTCTCCAGCAAAGTGATGATGATAAGGTTGAAGAAATAGATAGTTGCAATCATTGCTGGGTCTGGGAGACCGGGTCGTAAACGGTGGATGAAGTCATGGAAGCACCTGACCATGGTGTCTGTACATGGGTTAGTGGTGATGGTGGGGGCACAAACCAAGGGAAGTTGAATTGCAACTTTGGGTTCTTTTGTTTTTTGGCGTGGAAGGTTTTCCAAGCCCACCGTCTACGGATGGGGAGGTAATCCGGGTTGATCCTCAATGCACGGGCGCGTTGTAAAAAACCTCCCAAATAAAGGGCCTGCTAAGAAGGGCCGTCGCCAAGCTGGCTGAGAAGGGCCGTCGCCAAGCCGGTTGCTTGCCCATGAGATCGAAGGTGATGGGATGAGCAATGGGCGGGGGGCTAGTGGTAGCCACCGCGGGGTGGGTGATCACGCCTCCATGTTGTGTGCTTAGCATCCAAGTATGGGGCGAAGGACATGGAGATCTAGGCAGTCACAGTGATGTGAGTGATGGGGTGATCATGGAGTTGTCGACCGAGCAGGATGGCGATTTCCTGCTCAAATTTCATGTGGTCCAAGGGATTGTGCCACTTCAAGGGGTTTGGCGGAGGGTCAACTTTCTCGTGCTCAGATGGTGGCGGTGGTGGGATCTCCCCTTCTTCGAGTGGTGGAGGTGGTGTCAATGTGACGGAGGTTGGGTGGTGAGGCTCGTGTCGAGGAATGGTGGGGGTCTAGCAGAAGTGGAGGGAATATCCTTGAATGCTGAGTGCAGACCTAAGTGAAGGGATAGTGAAGGTGGTGAGGGGGGTGTGGGTGATGGGGGTGGAATGGGAAAGTGAAGGGGGTAAGAAGAAGTTGAGGCACCAAGAAGTGGAAGTGTGGTGGTGCTCAAGGGGGGTGGTGGGGGTGGTGGTTGTGTGTGAGGTGCTACTACTGGTGAGGGTCCTAACGGTGGAGGAGGGAGCAGTGGTGAAGAGCCTTGTAGGTTTGGAGGGGGAAAGTTGCCCTGCCCATTTGTGCCATCATCGTTGTCATCGGCGGGGGCAGGGCCAGCTATAGCGGCAAGCTGAGGACCATGGGCGTAAAAAAGGTGACTGCAAGGGCCACCTCGGCTTCGCTAAAATCCCATGGAAAGGCGATGTGCATGTCATCGAACTGGCATATGTTAGTGTCCTCTCCAGACCTTGATTTGGGTGAAGCAACGTTGGTAGAGGATGAGGAGGCTGGGTGCAGAGTAGGGAGGTAGAGGATCATTGAGGAGGGAGAGGTAGGAGTCATGGCTGAGGTGCCAGCACAGCGGTGCAGAGGTATTGCATCACCTGGCTTGAGAGGAGGGGGAGATAAGTGTAAGGGCACACACCATCTCTGGTAAAGATAACTCGATGAGGTCAGATGGGGCTGAGGCCAGGAATGAAAAGATGCAGGGGGGAAGAGAGCTTGAGCTCTTGCAAGCACACACACACACTCACAAAACCCTAATAGAGAACACACAAGGTGAGAGGCTGAAAATCTTCTTCTTCTCTACTCAACACTCAACACACCATATACAAGATAAGAGTATACACGGGTTCTCTATAGTGTGAACCCGACTAAATGAGCTGGCGCTATAACTATGCCAGTCTCTAGAGTGGCTGTCACACAGCCTGTCATCCCACTGGCCGCATATCACCCAAGATCTCACCAACCATGCCAGTGGTGTAAGTGTGGGGCCTATCCCCCAGGCGGGTCATCAGTGGCCACCGCCTCACTAGACGAGCTCGATATCTCAATACTCCCCCTCGAGCTCAACTCCATCTCATGTACACCAAGCGAAGCCCTGAATCTGCGGAGCTTCTCTGTACCCAATGCTTTGGTGAAGATGTCAGCTACCTGATCCTCTGTGTTGACATAAACAAGGTCAAGGTCTCCTGCCAAGACCTTCTCTCTGACGAAGTGGTAGTGGACCTCTATGTGCTTCGTACGAGCATGAAAGACTGGGTTCCTGGCCAACTATATACTGCTAATGTTATCACAGAAAATGACAACTTGTCTATCCACCGATAGACCCAAATCTGCAAGTAGCTTCCTCAACCAAGCTACCTCACATGCTGCCATAGCAGCTCCTCTGTACTCGGCCTCTGTACTCGATAGAGCAACCGTAGGCTGCTTCTTGCTGCTCCAAGTCACAGCAGCACTCCCCAAAGAAAACATGAATCCACTAGTAGATCTTCTATCTGAGATACTACCAGCCCAATCAGCATCTGTGTACCCATGTACACATATCTCTGTCCCAGTCTCATAGAATAGTCCACAATGCAAAGTAGACCTCACATACCTCAGTATGCGTCTCACTGCATCCAAATGCGGTTTCCGTGGAACCTGCATAAACTGACTCACCAACCCAACAGCATAGCTCAAATCTGGTCTGGTGGTCATCATGTAGATCAAACTTCCTACTATGCTCCTATACATAGTAGGATCCTCCAAGATCTCTCCTGAGTCTGCACTCAACTTGCCATTCTGATCCAATGGCACGGAAATAGGCTTACAGCCTGTCATACCATACTTGGACAACATGTCCAAGCCATACTGTCTCTGCAGTAATCCAATACCATGTGGTGACCTAATCACCTCAATGCCCAAGAAATATCTGAGCTCCCCCAGATCCTTCATCTCGAACTTCTGTCTAAGCAAGATCTTTACATCAAAGATCTCTGCATCATGGTCCCCCGTAATGATCAAGTCATCTACATAGATGACAACAAGCACAACTCCTCTATCACCATGTCTCACATACAGCGAAAAATCTGCATTGGCTACATGAAAACCAATAGTGACAAGATATTCAGAAATCTTGTCAGACCATGCTCTTGGTGCTTGCTTTAAGCCATACAAGGCTTTCTTCAACCTGCAAACATGCTCGGGGTGACCCACATCCTCATAACCAGGTGGCTGCAACATATACACCTCTTCTTGCAAATCCCCATGCAAGAATGCATTCTTTACATCCATCTGATGTAAAGACCATTTCTTTGATGCAGCCACTGCTATCACAACTCTCACCGTTGCCATCTTGGCAACTGGGCTGAAAGTTTCCTCATAATCAATCCCATATGTCTGCGCATATCCTTTGGCTACCAATCTAGCCTTGTACCTGTTTATGCTTCCATCACTGTTATGTTTAACTTTGTACACCCACTTGCATCCAATGGCTTTCTTGCCTTCAGGCAATTGCACTAAATCCCAAGTTTCATTTCCATATAGTGCATCCATTTCCTCATCCATAGCTTTCTCCCAATGCACATTTCCAACAGCCTCATCAATGCATGTGGGCTCTACAACCTGCACAACCTTTGCCATATACGCATAGTGATGTGCCACATAACCATCATATGTAAATCTCTGCACAGGGTTCTTCACTCTCCCTGATCTTTGCAGCTTTTCATTCATGGCTTCCATAGCCTTCTTTACACCAGGTGTTCTCATAGCTGGGATCCCAAGCTCCTCATCAAGGCTCATATCTGAGCCACTAGACTCTCCATCAACATGAGAATGCCCTGCAGAAATGTCAGGCATACCAAGGGGCTCAACCACTTTCTCTTTTCCTTTACGTGATGTACTAATCACATTTGCAGGGCTGGTATTATGACGCAGCCTGCCACTCCATGGTCTATCAACAGACCCACTAGATGAGGACTCTCCTGGTCCACTCAAAGACTGTGATTGCTGACCTGCATTCTGTGCAACCACACTTCCACTCACATCAGCCCCAACAGCTTCTTTTTCAGCAGCATACCAGCTACTCATCTCATCAAAGACAACATCCCTGCTTACCCTCAACTCACGTGTACTAGGGTTATAACACCTGTATCCCTTTTGCTCAAGGGAATATCCAATAAACACACATTTTTCAGCTTTCGGATCCAGCTTAGTTCTCAGCTCATCTGGCACATGCACATATGCAATGCATCCAAAGACTTTCAGATGAGACAAATCTGGTTTTCTGCCAGTAAACCTCTCCTCTGGAGTTACATCATGTATGGCTGCAGTTGGAGTCCTGTTCATGATGTATACTGCTGTAGAAACAGCCTCAGCCCAATAGCAATGCGGCATATTCTTCTCTTCCATCAATGCTCGCGCAATCTCAGCAATGTGCCTGTTTTTCTGCTCAGCAACTCCATTTTGCTGCGGAGTATATCTGCATGTGAACTGTCTCCGAATACCATTCTTCTTCAAGAATTCAGAGAACTCATTGGAGAAGTACTCTCCCCCTCCATCTGACCTTAGGCACTTTACATATTTCCCTGTTTGCTTTTCAACCAAAACTCTGAAATTCTGAAAGTGAGTGAATACCTCACTCTTCTCCTTCATGAAATATACCCACACTTTCCTTGTGTGGTCATCAATGAAAGTGACATAGTACCTGCAGCCTCCCATAGAAACGGTCTTCGTAGGACCCCATACATCTGAATGCACAACATCTAGTGCATTTCTGCTCACATATCTGTTACGTGGAAACACATGCTTTGTTTGCTTCCCAAATTGGCATGCTTCACATATTTTCTGCATACCTTCCACTTTAAATTTTGGCAGCCCTGTCACAATTCCTTTTGTCTGCATAGACTTCAATCTCTGCACATTCACATGACCAATCCTTTTATGCCATATGTCTGTGTCTGCAACAACTCCTGAACCATTTGCAAACATTGCAGCACTCATTTCAGGCATGTCTACATCCAACGTAAACATTCTGCCCACTCTGTTGCCTTTTGCAACCAACCTGCACTTGTCTTTGAAATCTTCAACATAACACCCATCAGGGTTAAACCGAACCTGCAAACCCTGCTCAATCATCTAGCCAACTGAAACCAGATTCTTTGTTATGTTCGGTACATGAAGTACATCTGCAAGGTACTTCACTTTGCCATCCTGCATAGACAATGGCACATCTCCAACGTGGGCAATTGGATGAGCAGTGTCATCCCCTGTTTCCACAAAACCTGGTCTTTCCGAGTTTTTCATCTCCTTGAACCACTCCCCATGACTCGTCATGTGGTTCGAAGCGCCTGAATCCACATACCATACATTATCTTTTTGTGCTGCATCAACATTTTCAGACATGGCATTCACAACATGCTGCATAACAAACAACCTTTCATTGTCCTCATTATTTCTGCTTGAGGATGCATAGTTGTTTTGCTGCACTTTCCCATTTTGCATGTCAGCCTGCTTCTTATAACATTCTGACTGCACATGTCCTGGCTTACCACAATAGTAGCATTCACGTGCATCATTATATTGCCTTTGCCAATTTCCACGGCCTCTTTGACTCCCCCTGCCTCTGAATTTGCCTCTTCCACCTGCGTGTTGTTGTTGTTGTTGATTCTGGGACTGTTGTTGTTGTTGCTGCTGCTGGCCATAATTCTGATTACCTGTTCGGCCACCTCCTTGACCGCGTCCACGGCCTCCTCTACCTCGTCCTCTTCCTGAACTCGTGTAGAAGGCCTGTTGCTCTGAACTGTTTTTGCTTTGTGAAGACTGTTGGTCTTCACCCAAGTTCTTCTCTTCGATAATCAGCATAGACACCAAATCTGTAAAGTTGGGAATGTTTTCCCGAGTCTGAATAGACGTCTTAAACGCCTTGTATTGTGGCCCGAGACCACGTAGACAGACTTCCACCTTGTCATCATCATCTACTGACACACCAATAGATGCAAGGGATTCGACAATGCCCTTTATCTTCAATGCATAGTCATTCACAGACATGCTCTTTTTCTCCACAGTATGAAGTTCATTCTTCAACTGTATCTTACGTGCCTTGGTGTTGGTTTCATAAAGCTTTACCAAGGTGTCCCACGCCTCCTTGGGAGACTTGGCATCCTGAATGTGCCCAATCATGGTGTCTTGTATACTAATGGAAAGCCAATACATAACCTTCCTGGCTCCTTGGTTCCAGTCTTTAAACTCTTTCACATCTGCAGCAGTCGGTATATCCGGTATCTCTGGTGCCTCTTCATGTTCACCTTCTATGTAGTCCCAATAGCCTTTTCCCATCAGGAAATTCGTCAACCTGAACCTCCAAGCATGGAAGTTATTCTTGTCCAGCTTCTCAGCCACAATCTGAGTTATCCCATCATTTGACATCTTACCAAACACACAACTTTACCAGAAACTGCACTCTGGTTTTTCTGCACAAATGCTGTATTTTCTGCACAGCGGTACTGCAGTACTCTCAAATGTCACAACCAGTGACTTCAATGCACATACATACACCCAATGGCAACTGTAGACCTCTTTGCAGCACCCACAGTGTCTGCACAGTCAATCTGTCTTCCTGCAGTTCTTAAAACAGAGTTCTGCAGAGAATCGATGACTTACCCGCAGTGCTCGAAATCGCCTGATTTCTGAAAAACGGAGGTCCAGACGCGCCTGAAACGCGTTTTCGGCCTTGAAAATTCAGTCCGAAGGACAGTCCGAAGGACTATATAGTTGCCCTGTAGCTTTATTCCCGCGAAGAAAGCTCCTCAATCAGAGACCGTTTGCCGATGCCTCCCGTAGAGCTCCCGACAAGGGTGTAGTCACCAACACAATAGGGAAGAGTAGTTGAAGCTCTTACCCTCGTACCGCTTCCTGTGGTTCTCTTGCTTGCAGCTCAGCCCTTAGCACGAACCAGGCTCTGATACCATGAAAAGATGCAGGGGGGAAGAGAGCTTGAGCTCTTGCAAGCACACACACACACTCACAAAACCCTAATAGAGAACACACAAGGTGAGAGGCTGAAAATCTTCTTCTTCTCTACTCAACACTCAACACACCATATACAAGATAAGAGTACACACAATATGAAAGGTACTCAACCAAATACATACACGGGTTCTCTATAGTGTGAACCCGACTAAATGAGCTGGCGCTATAACTATGCCAGTCTCTAGAGTGGCTGTCACACAGCCTGTCATCCCACTGGCCTCATATCACCCAAGATCTCACCAACCATGCCAGTGGTGTAAGTGTGGGGCCTATCCCCCAGGCGGGTCATCAGTGGGCCACCGCCTCACTAGACGAGCTCGATATCTCAACAAGGAAACCATAACAAAGTAACAGGCTCCAGGTGATTAGGGTGGCTTGCAGAGGGTGCAAGGGGAGTTCAAAGAAGTCGTGAGGATGTTGGAAAGTTACAATCCTCCCTGGAAGAAAAAATGGGGAATGAGGCTCAGGGTATCGAGGGGGATTTTGGAGAGAGCATAGGTGAATTGTTGGCGGGAGAGGGACTCCTCAGGCGGATGGCTCAATACTGCAATTCGAGGAGCTCATTAGGAGTTTGTAAGATTCCTCCCCCAACCCCTTTTTGATGTCTAGTATCTTCCCCTGTAATCAACCCTCTTCAGAAATATAAAGATCTTGTTTCTATCTGTTTTAGCCTAGAGAGAGAAAAATATTCTAGAGAGAGAATATTCAGATTTTGAATATTTTTGGATAGAAAAATATCTCTTATAATTCAGATGAGTTCCCCTGAAATAGAAATTCAAAAAGAATTTTCCAATGTGCAATTGGAATTAATTGGAAATAGGTATAAAGAACCTTAGTCTAAGGGTCTAGATTTTCAGAAATCTTTAGACTATGGTCCAATTAAGGTTCCTATGGGCCAATAGCATCAATCCATGTGTAGGGAAGAGATAAATCCAAATTTGTAAAAAAGAAGATACCCAAAAATGAGTAAATGCTCACATAAGGTGAAGAGTTGAAAATGTACAAGGTTTATTAGTAAAAAACTATGAGCAATATTAAAAATATGAGATATTTTGGGTATCCAAAAATGAGTAAATGCTCACATAAGATGAAGAGTTGAAAATGTACAAGGTTTATTAGTAAAAAACTATGAGCAATATTAAAATGATGCCATTATGACACATATGTAAGGAAGGGGAATTCTTTAAAGGAGGTGCATATTTCACATAAGGTGAAGAGTTGAAAATGTACAAGGTTTATTAGTAAAAAACTATGAGCAATATTAAAAATATGAGATATTTTGGGTATCCAAAAATGAGTAAATGCTCACATAAGATGAAGAGTTGAAAATGTACAAGGTTTATTAGTAAAAAACTATGAGCAATATTAAAATGATGCCATTATGACACATATGTAAGGAAGGGGAGTTCTTTAAAGGAGGTGCATATTTCACATGCTTGAATGAGTTTTAAACTCATAAAAATTGAGATATTTTATCTCTCCTCTCTCCTCATTCAAGTCTAGTTCCAAAAAGTTAGCTTAACTGACCTAAAAATGGTCAAATATTGACCAAACTGATTTAGAAAATTCTAGAATCAGTTTGTTTGGTTAGGAGCTCAATTTTTCCTATAAATAGAAGCCTCCCCCTTGTTGAAAAATAGTTAGTGTTTATGCATCGTTACTCTACTCCACCTAAGCCAAGAACTGTGAATTCATTTAATAATTCACTAGTTTTTGGAGCTTCCCTCTTTCTTCAATCCCCATTAGTGGCTCCATCAACATACTTAACCAATTGATTGGTTGGGGGCCTCTACCGTGAACAAAGAATCAAGCAAGTTGTAAGGTAATTAGTGAATATTGATCTTTCTATAATTTCTCAATGTTTCTCTCTTCTCAACCCCTCTCAAGCTTGAGAAGTTTAATTGGTATGGTTTTTTTTTTAAATACTATTGAAGTTTGAATAGTAGTGAAGAGTTACATAAGTTAATAAATGCTATTGAAGTTAATTTTCATTTATGTTTAAATTCTAATGATTTTTATGTAAATTCTCTCTCTCACTCAAGAAATGGTCATACTCATGACCCGTTCTCAATCCAAATCAAGCTTTTCATAAAGCTTTTCCTTAACCCAAGATTAAGCTATGCTTGAGGCCAATTTAATGGCTTTTTTCTATGCTTTTAGTTTATGCATATTGATGATTCAATCCACTATAGATTAATGATCCAATTAGAGATCATTTTAATTATTTCCTTAATGATAAGCTTTATCCCTTAGAAAAAATTGAGATTTATCAGTCATAGCAGCGGAGCTATGGCAAAATTTTTATAAAAATTATGCATAAAATAATTTCATTCAAAGCATAAAAAGAGGACTTCCTACCATATTCTAGGAATTATCATCCTAGATTAATTGAAAGAATTTCATTATAATCATGGAGAAATTGAATTTTAATATCATGCATAAAGGATAATTTTTTTATATCAAAAGTGTTACTTTTATCATTTTTAATTTTCATGCATATAAGTATGCATAAAGGAAAAAATTTTATATCAAAAGTGTTACTTTTATCATTTTTTAATTTTTCATGCATAGAAGTATGCATAAAGGATAATTTTTTTTATATCAAAAGTGTTACTTTTATCATATTGGATTTCATGCATAGAGGTATGCATAAAAGTTGAATATTTTATTATAAAAGTGTTACTTTTAGCATAATTGAATTTCATGCATAGAGGTATGCATAAAAGATATGGGAAGTGATAAGATATGATAAGATGCATGTGGATGTGGATGTGGATGTATGAATGTGGATGTATGGATGTGAATGTGGATGTGGATGTGGATGTATGAATGTGGATGTATGGATGTGGATGTGGATGTATGAATGTGGATGTATGGATGTGAATGTGGATGTGGATGTGGATGTATGAATGTGGATGTATGGATGTGAATGAGGATGTAGATGTGGATGCATGGATGTAAATGTGGATGTGGATGTATGGATGTATGCATGTAGATGTGGATGCATGAATGTGGATGTATGGATGTGAATGAGGATATAGATGTGGATGTATGGATGTGAATGTACTTGTAGATAAAGATGTATATATGTGAATGGGAATGTGGATGTGGATGTATGTATGCATGTGGATGCGGATATGGATGTGTATGTATGAATGTGGATATGGGATGTGGATGTATAAATGAGGATGTGAAAATGGAGATAAGCATGTAGATGTGGATGCATGAATGTGGATGTATGGATGTGAATGAGGATATAGATGTGGATGTATGGATGTGAATGTGCATGTAGATATGGATGTATATATGTGAATGGGAATGTGGATGTGGATGTATGTATGCATGTGGATGTGGATATGGATGTGTATGTATGAATGTGGATATGGGATGTGGATGTATAAATGAGGATGTGAAAATGGAGATAAGCATGATATGCATGAATGTGGATGTATGGATGTGAATGAGGATATAGATGTGGATGTATGGATGTGAATGTGCATGTAGATATGGATGTATATATGTGAATGGGAATGTGGATGTGGATGTATGTATGCATGTGGATGTGGATATGGATGTGTATGTATGAATGTGGATATGGGATGTGGATGTATAAATGAGGATGTGAAAATGCAGATAAGCATGTAGATGTGGATGTATGGATGTGAATGTGGATGTGGATGTGGATGTATGGATGTGGATGTATGGATGTGAATGAGGATGTGGATGTGGATGCATGGATGTAAATGTGGATGTGGATGTAGGCATGTAGATGTGGATGCATGAATGTGGATGTATGGATGTGAATGAGGATATAGATGTGGATGTATGGATGTGAATGTGCATGTAGATATGGATGTATAGATGTGAATGAGAATGTGGATGTGGATGTGGATGTATGTATGTATGTATGTGGATGTGGATGTATGAATGAGGACGTGATAATGAATGTATGCATGTGGATGTGGATATGGATGTGTATGTATGAATGCGGATATGGATGTGGATATGGATGTGTATGTATGAATGTGGATATGGGATGTGGATGTATAAATGAGGATGTGAAAATGGAGGTAAGCATATAGATGTGGATGTATGGATGTGAATGTGGATGTGGATGTGGATGTGAATGTGGATGTGGATGTGGATGTATGGATGTGGATATGGATGTGAATATATGATATGTGATGTGAAGGAATCTGAAGTGAAGAGATGGAAAATGATATGATTGGATGAGTACACATATAAATGAAATGTGGAATAAGTAATGTGGATTGCATGAGGGATAATGTGGAAAAATGAGAGTCAATATAGAAATTGTATTTGTAAACTGTTTGTAAATGGCTGTTTTATGTCAAGAATGCTGGGAAAGCATTTTGACCGTCTTGTGATTAAGGTCGTGGAGACCTAACTGATAAAGTTGCAACTGCTGACGGAGAGTCAATGGAGGACGTCTCGCGTAGCAAGGTCGGCCGAGGTCTTGACCAGCCTCGGTTCGATTAAAATGGTGAGCTTCCGGTACGGTGGATGAGGGACCAAGGAAGCGGCCTATGAGTGAAGCGCTAGGTCACCTGCGAAGGATCCTAGAGGGTGCTGACCATACGGTGCTCGGGCTCTGGGTCGCCCAGGATACCCACGCGTGCGTCGAGGAAGATATTGGAACAAGGAGTAAGAGTTGTTTTCTGGAACCGGGCATGGATCTGGTTGACTGACCTTGCTGGTCCTCAACGGATGAGTCCATGGCTCTTTTATATGGATCTGTTGGTTGATCTTGCTGATCTTCAACGAGAGTCCATCTTGATAAGTGATTATATTGTTGAGTATTATGGGCTAGGAACTATTGAAACGGCCCCTGTGTGGACAGGTGGTGAGCGTTCTAGTTGCCAATGATGCCATAGATACTCTGATGAAGGAATGATGGGAAATTATGAATCAACTGGATAATTTGGGAGATTGTGATCAGTGGTACTATGGTTTCATTAAAGGATTGTTTTAAAGTTAGCTGATGCTAAGAAAAAGGCAATTTTCATATTGGGTGTGTAAGTGGTGTGGCTAGTTTTATGTTTGCATGAAATTCCCGCTAGGGGGCCTTGGAACTCTTTTCCTTGGTACCCGGGACAAAACCTAACCAAATTCCAAATTGGATCCCATCACTGCAGTGGTTGGGCGGTTGGCTAACCCATGGGATCGGATGGGGTTAGGCTGGACTGATGGATCCGTAAATCGAGACTCAATTTCTGTTATTACGATAGATAAAGTAAATCCCGGATAGTAATTGTTCTATGGATAGGAATCAACGGCTGTGCCTCCTTGGTGGGGAAAAAAGCGTTGATCCCAATGATCCAAGTGCAAGTTTCTTCCTTGATCTGACCAAGTATCTTTATAGATGCAGTCGGATCTGTTTGATCAGTAAGAGTTTTGACTACGTTAGAGTAAAAATTATCCTGGTGGAATCGCCCGTGCTTTCCGGATAAGGGAAGTTTTTCCGGGTCTGGTTTTGGAAAAACCGACGGATTAGTCTTTTGTCCGGATATCCGTGGACGAGGCCCCGAGTGTGGGACCCTGTCTCGCGCAAGAAGTGCTACTTCCGCTGCTAGTACCCCGAATCCGTTGCGCGGTGGGAACAGGGATCTCACAGAGTTTGAGGGGGGATGCCAAAATAGAGAGCTCGGTTGCAGTGTCCATAAGGGCATCCACCTTATGATTGATCGAGCTAGATGAGGGGGTTGATGGGGTGGTTGGCGGCTAGACAACTCGCCTCGGCAAGCTGTTCGTGTAGGTGATGGAGGGTATCCTCTATCAAGTTGCAGTGCCCTGCAAAATCCTCGGTTGTGCGGGCGAGAGCTTGCTCCATGGTTTGGGGGCTGCTCGGCTCTTTACCTCCTGATGTAGTCCTTCGAGGAACGGTCAACTCTTGGTGGGCTATCGCGGGCCGTTGCATGGGCCTGGGTGACCTGTTTACTGAAGCTCAATGATTCTAGAAATGGTCATGCCCAGCTATTCAGTTTGTTGATCAAACTTTGTTTGGAGCTCCATAAACCACACGTTTTTCTAGTATAACTCCTCAGACATAGTGCGGCCCTAGGTTTTGGCTAATAGCATTTCTCTCTGTGAAATCTGAGCCACTTTCTGTTGCTAGAAGATGCAGTCGGTGATCTGTTGGATGAGCTCTTGGGCCATGTTACCAAAACCCTCTGGGCAAAATTGGGCACTTCCCCCCAGGCTACATGGATGCTTGCTCCATAATTCTGGCTAGAGCTGAAACTGCCAGTGGGGCCCAGCAGAGACTGTTGATGATGTTTTGGGTGTCACTGGGGAGGAGGGCCCTGCCTGACCATGAGGTGGCATTTCGGTGAACCTATCATGAGAGGTGGGGTCTCATAAAGACTTCTGTTCAAGAAATCTTGCCGCTTTGGCGATCTTCTTCCATCTCTGTGGCCTTCTTGGTGGCTTCGGCAGCTATCGATGGCAATTATCTCTTCCTATGTGGGCCTGGGGCTTGAGGGTAGCTATGCCTGTTCGGTAGGTGTGCGGGTTCATGGTGGGGCCTCTTGGCTAGTGGGGAAATGGGAGAGGTGGATGGAGGGTATACAAAAGCAAGTGCGGCATCTAGTCCGCTCAACTGGATGGCTCGTTGGCAGCTCCTCCCAGCCTCCTGCGTAATATAGAACTCTAGTGAGTAAAGTGGCGACTACCAACTTGCCTTGGGGGTTGGAGCAGATGGCATGGAGTTCTCGGAAGAGACAGTCAACCCAAATAACTTGTTGGCCCTGGTGCACACGAGCCAAGGTTGTTAGGCACTCCTTCCGCTAAACCTATCGGTCCACCTTGTCATGAAGAGGAGAAATTGCAGGGCGCGTGGTGCTAGCATCACAAGGTCTTCCTGGGAAATGTTGCCCCACTCAACTCCATCTTTGTTGGCATTCCCCCTGTACAGGCCATAAGTGAGCTTAAGGGCATTGACAAGGCGGACATATGGCTGCTCCAATTGGGGTAATGCTAATGCCTCCCACATAAGGCCTATGCTAAGCTAGACTGGATGGTGTCTTCCCTCGATATCCAAGATGATACATGTATACCGGTTTGCATCATAAGTCTCTATGAAGTGTGAGAGGCATTGTACAAATCTTGCCCCCAAGGCTCCAATGTGGGTAGTCGGCCGAGTCTGAGTAGCTCTAACTTCTGGACCACGATGGGGTTAGCTGCCTGCAATAGCTCCATAGCATGGCCCTGTGTGGCCCTGTGTAGTAAAGGAGCTTATGCTCAACTTTACGATGGTTCTTCATTAGAGAATAGATATTGTGTCCATTAACCTGCTTCATCAGGGGGGGGCTTCACCTAGATGGGAGAGCTAGGTGGGGTGTTTCGCGTACTCCTCAAAAATCGGCCCCACTGGTAGGCCTCTTCGTCCACAAGGAATTATGGTGGAGCACCTCCAGGGAGTCGGAAGCTTCAGACATTGTGAAGACTGGCTTTGTGAGGGTAAGGGTGTGGAAAAACATTTTGCAAGAGTTTGGCTAAGCTGAGGGTGAAAAGTGAGAAAGTGGGAGGAGGGGGCCCAATTTGTAGCACTGTGAAGAAGACATGGCCGTGGCAAGTTCAGGGAGGAACGGGCGTGTGACTATAAGCAAACGGGCTTGGCAAGAGGATTGAACGGCCGCGAGCCTGATTGGAATGGGCATTCTCTTTGCATAAAGAGTCGACACGACCATGTGGCGATGGGCAGGGGAGGGGACGGCCATTCCAAACAGGGAACGTCTGTGGAAAGTTAGATGTTGAGAAGGAAACGGCCGTGTGAAATTTGGAACGGCCCGCGGGCTTCAAGTTGAGAATGGAATGGCTGTGGCATTTTGATTCTGAGAGACAGGAACGGCCGTGGCATGTTGATTTTTTTAATTTATTTTTTTGGGTGCTGCCAGCACCCCATTGCGTGTTTTGTAATGATCGCGTGCCCAGTTTTCCAAAGAAAGGAGTTTATGCCAATTGGGTAATGGCAAAGTAGGGGGTAGCACTTCTTGATGTGAAGAGATTTTGATGTGAGTGGCAAGGAAATAGTTGGGGTTAAGGGACTTGAAAGGAGTTTCATAGTCCAGTCAAGCCTCTAAATGATAGGCAGAGGAATTGCTGACATTGAAGGTATATCTGTAATGAAATTTGTCGGCGGTGGCATGGGGTGATTGTGTCACATAGGACTTTTTGCTTCCCTTTTTCTTGAGGAATCTTAACGGTAGATGTTCCCTTGGGTGCCCAATTAAGGGTAGGTGACTGAGGCGTCACACGAGGTAGGGGTTTAGGTCGGAGAGGTTTCAGGATCCATAAGGTATGATTGCCTTCATAGTAGCGTTTAATTTTGCTACCGTTGAAGTATCCTGCCATATCAAGACCATCAAGGGTTTCAATGCTCACAGCACCCTGTGGTGTGATTTCAGAGACCAGAAAAGGTCCTAACCCCCGGAGTTTAAGATTTTTCTTATGTGTTTTTGTGCTGAATAAGAGGACCATGTCACCCTCATTCATATGTTTATCCTTAAGCTGGTTGTCGAACCACTATTTACACCTAAGCTTTTCGACAATCATGTTGTAGATTGCAAGGAGGTAGGTTTCATCGAGCCTTTTAAGTTCGAACAAGAGACAGCTTAAAGCGCTTTCGATGAGTTTTTCGTGCACTGCGACATGTAGGCTTGGGACTAAGAACTCCATGGGCATGACTGCTTCAGTGCCATAGGTTAAACTGAAGGGCGTAGCATTAGTTGCTACCTTATATGAAGTTCTATAAGCCCAAAGTGCAGTCGGCAATTTTTGTTCCCAATCGTTGCCACTGGCCCCCGCTGTTTTGGTGAGAATGGCACACAAGATTTTGTTTGTGCTTTCGGCTTGGCTATTCGCTTAAGGATAGTAAGGGGAGGACTTCTTGTGGGTGACAAGGAACTCTTGGAGAAGGAATTTGATTACTTCATTGATGAAATGCATTCCATTATCGCTGACAAGCTTGAGAGGACACCCGAAGCATGTGATTACAGACTCATAGAGAAATTTGGCCATTGATCGAGCATCAACCTTGCGGGTGGCATGAGCCTCTACCCACTTGGTGCAGTAGTCCATGTGGCAACAATTATATATCTAGCTTGAGTGTATTTGGTTGCCAGATTGATGGGTCCTACGAAGTCTATGCCCCATTTTTCAAATGGCTGTAAGGAAATAATGGGGTTCAGGGGCATGTGATCCTTAAAATGAGGGATTGCTATGCGCTAGCATTCATCACATCGTTTGATATACTCAGCCGCGTTAGCCATTAAGGTGGGCCACCATAATCCAGTTGTGAGAACCTTATGAGCAGAGCCTATTCAAGGAGGAAGACATATTCGTCTTCCCGAATGCAACATCTTAGGATTTTGTCCTTGCCCTGCCGACCCGAGATTAGTTGGTACGGGACTGCCTTTTTGCTTAAACAACAGGCAGCACAATCCTTATTGAGGAGAAGATCAACTGGTAAGCTAGTGGTGGCTAAAAAGTGAGCCACTTCTTCACCCCATTCAAGAATTATGCAAAGTTGGAATAAGGCACATCTAGTAATTCATCATCTATTCCCACCGGTTGTTCGCCGTTGGGAATCCTTGACATGTGGTCTACTAGAACATGCTAAGAGCCTTTTTTCACCGACAATGAAATCAAACTCTAGCAAGATAAGCAGCCACCTGGTGATTTTGCCTATCATACAAGGTTTATTAAACCAGGTACAAGAGGGTTTGATGGTCTACAAAGAAGACGAATTTGGTCGCCAAAAGATAATGACGAAACTTCTTAAAGTATAAACCATAGCTAATCCTTCTCGCTCAGTTGTGGTGTAATTCCTCTCAGCTTTATTGAGTTGGCAGCTGGCAAAACTAATGGGGAAGTCCATCTTGTGTTCGCCAGGCTGCTAGGCCAACATGCACCCTATGGCAAATGCTAAGGCATCAATATGGACATGGAAGATGAGATCCCAGTTGGGGGGTCTAAGGATTAGAGCACTTTGCAAAGGCTTTTTTGAGTGTAGTGTAAGCTTTGTGGCATTCTTTTGTCCACTCAAAAACTATAAGGAGTCCGTAAAGGGGTCTAGCAATATCAGCATACATAAAAATGAATTGTCAATAATATCCGACATGTTCCATGAAGCATTGGACGCCTTTGAAGTTGGTAGGTTCCTTGTAAGTCGTACACATTAAGCGTTGGAAGGTTCTGAGGGCATTAGTCAATCCAAGGGGCACAACTTTGTATGCGTATGTACCCCATTGAGTAGGCAAAAGCACTTTTGTGCTAGTCTTTAGGGTCGATCACAGCACCTGGTTGTATCTTGAGAATCCATTTAGGAAGTTGTAGGCTTCCTTTCCCACTACTCTTTCTAACACATGTTCAATGAATGGTAAAGGATAGTGGTCCCTTATGGTGGCCGCATTGACCTTTTTGAGGTCAACGCACACCCTGACTTTTTCGTTTTTCTTGGGTACTGTCACAATCGGTGGATACACTCCGTATGTTCAATTTCATAGATGAATCCAGTGTCAATGATTCTTTTAATCTCTTTGCGAACCATCTTGGAATATTTGGGGTTCATTGGGTAAGCTCTTTGCTTAACTGGCCTAGCTCCATCAACCATGGGAATGGTGTGTTGTACCACTTCTGGAGGTACGCCCTTCATATCCATGTACTTCCAAGCAAAGCAGTCCTAGAAATATGTTAGGAGAGTGATGAGCTATGCTTCTTCTTCCTTTGTAATGTCTTTTGCGATGAACACGGGCCTCGAGCCTTCGCCTGGGCCTACCAAGTGTACTTCCTTAACCTTGGTTGGGGACTGTCATATGAGGTCCCAGGTTGCCCACTATTAGACCTTTGAGCTGAATCATATTAAACAAAGCGGTTGGCCATTTTGAAGGTCTTAAAGTGCTTAGGCACCTGCCGTGTTTCTTCGGCTTTAGCGCTTTCCTCGTCAATTATCCTTTTGGCTTCTTTTTCTACGAGTGCCAGCTTTTTGTTATGTGCCTTGCGTGCAAAGAGTGGCAAAGCTTTTTAGGGACTAGTTCTAGTTGAGTGGGTTCAAATGGTTATGGGACAGTAGTGTGGACTAGAAGAGAGGTATTTGTAAACTCTTTTTGCCATACGTCATTGAAATGCTCATGGCCTTCCACGGCTCCTACATATTTCAACCAATGGAGCTGTCTGGGAAGATATACCGCCTCTGACCCAGGAAATCCTTCGGGCCTGTGAGTCTTATGTGAGCGTGTACTCCTTGATGGCTTTGCTCAAACAACCTTATCCAACTCTTGCATGGCTATATTGGGCAGATAAGATGAACTAAGCATATATAACGATGTAAGCTCTTGCCCATCTACCGTGGTGGCAAATCTAGTACCAGTTTTTTTGGGCAAGATGTCCAGTGTAGCGAGGATATGCATCCAATTCTAAGAGTTTTCCGGATTTGGGAGTGGTGTATAATCCTCACTCTCCTTTTCATCTTCCAGTGTTTTATGGCATGTGTGGCACAAATGGACCTCCGTGTAGCATTTGTGTAGTTGTGACTGAGTCCTCTGCAAAAGGTCTGCCACTTATGGGGTGCACTTTCCATGTGCGTAGATTGATCCCCTCCCTATTTCCATGGCAATTCTTAACATTTTAAGTGTCAACCCTATCGTCATGGCCGGTGTAGGTGGTGCAGGCCGGTGGGGAATAGGTTGTGGAGGAGCAGGACCGGGTGGATAGTAGGCAAATGGGGGTCTTTTCCCTCTAGTAGGAGGACCTAGTTGTGGTCCACAGGGTCCTACACCTGGTACACGAGGTGTACCCCCCTTGAGGTGGGTACTGTTGATAGGTTGGCCCTATGGTGGCGATGAGCCTGGGTAGACCCATTCTCTCTGGTGTGATACCTCAGGCCTTTGGGAAGATGGACTTGGTTCTTGGTTTGGCAAGGTTTTTAGGGCTCAAAATGAATCTACTGCCCCCGAGACGGGTATAGCTCTCCAGTCTGGTAGCTGGATTTGGGTTTGATGGCTCCTGGCCGACTTCCACTCTAGTGTCTAGAGGTGGAGTGGCCGCACTTTCTTGAGGTTGATCCCTATTTCTCACCTTGGGCTGCGGTTCTACAGCCTGTGTGTTTCCCATGATAAAATTGTGAAGCCTTAATGTGCAAGGCTTTGCTGAGAATGAGTTGGAGAGATAGGAGCAGGTTCCTGGATAGATGGTCTATCCATGCATTGTGGTTCAGGATCTCTTGCCTCTGGGTCTAGGATCCCTCGTTTACTACTGGTGTGGGAAGGCCCTCACTCTCACTATACTGATACTGTCAAAGAGAGACAAGCACCGTTTGACTCCACACGGTATTTACCGATGTGTCCAATCCGATTTGCGAAGGGACATCTAAAGAGCTTACTTCGTCGAAGAGAGGGTTATTTCTCACCAACCTACCCGAGCCTAGGTGCAGGGGAATATAGATTCACTACTCTGAACCCTCAAAGAAAAGATGATGCTTTTTTTTAAAGGAACGGCCGTATGTTGTGAGCGAACATGCATACACTCCTCAGTGATAGAAGGAATATACGTTCACTTCTCTACTGGGGCAAGCTAGTGTCGCGGGAGTTCCTTTCAAGGTTAGCACGGGCGTTCGCTTCTTTAGGTTCAAGAAGGAACGGGCGTGCGAGTTTATGCGCCGGTTTGAATGGGCGTGGCAAGGTGGAAAAGGAATCTCGAACGGGCATTCGCTTTTGTGGCGAGAGAAGGAACAAGCGTTCGGAATGAGATCGATTAGAACGGGCATGGCAAGCTGGTGTCGTAGGCATTCACTTAAAGGTTGGCACGGTCGTTCGCTTCGGCTCAGGGTTGCGAGGGTTGGAACGGATGTGCGCTTGTGGGCGAATGGGCGTGGCACAGTCAGGTAGAGATTTTTTCAAATTTGACTGGCTTGCTGTGCAGGTCTGACAGCCAGTCTGACAATACAATATTATCCTTATTTACTTGCACTTTAATGCACATGAGGCCTAATTAAATGCAATTAAGCTAATTTTAATGCTCCTACCAAATTTAGGCAAGAAATCTAACAGATTTGGGTTGCAGGCAAAAGGAACGGGCGTTCCCTGAAGTTGCCAACAACGGATGTTCGACTCTCAGAAATGCTTGGCAGAATGGGATTTCGCTTGGGAATCCCTCGAGTCAACATCTAATTCAAGCACTTTCCCAGGGTCTTTTGATGTTTTTGTTTTTACAAGGAGCTAGAGCTAGTCTCTAGCTACTTATTGATAACTATAATGCATGGTTTAAGCTAATGGATTGAGATTAATTGATTGATTAAACAAAAGTGCAAACATGATGAAAAACGCAGAAATTGAAAATTGCTTGAATGTTGCTTCTCTCCTCTCTCGGTGAAGACTTGAATGCTCCGATGCTCAACCAATGAGCTAATCTCCAGGTAATCTCTGACAAAACACAAAACAAACAATGTTAATCAACCAACTGGTGGGTTTTGCATCCCAACCGAGCAAAATCAAGCTCTAGCTAATGAATCTAGTAGAGGACCCTAAGCCAAATGCCAATCCCCGCCAAGCGGCACCAAAGATGTTAACAGTTTAACATGCTACTTGACAAACACAAGAGAGAAGAAGCGAGTGCTTGTTGCAAGGGTCGAAACCAGTGACTTGCACTATTAGGGTTAACTCCCCGATGTGAGGCCGCTAGGGGCTCACTCTACGCTCTCTTTGTGTCACCCAAAGAAAGATCCAAGCAACCTAGGTAGGAGCTATAGAGAGCTCAACCTCTACCTCATGCTAATCATATGCAAACAAGACAAGGTGGAGAGCAATGAGAAGGGAGTGAAGGAGATAAGGGACACCATTCCTATTCACATATACCAACAATCACACAAGCAAGCAAACTACCATAAACTCAAGAGAAAGAGAAAGCAAACTCAATTGAAACAAATGGAATTGTCCCATTTCATAAAATGTCTTATATACATGAGCTCACTTTTTACAATAGTCGACCGCCCAATTACAAATGGGGACCCAAAACTAGTCTTCCTAGTTTAACTAGCTATATGTATATCAATTCCTTATGACCGGCATTACACAAGTCAGAAGCTCGGTCATCCCTTGTCTCATTTTTACAATTGGTGCTTAGCAGCACAATTACAAAAAAGATGGATTACAAGAGTGATGTGGTAACTGCACAAAAGATCATGTTAACTAGAGTGATTAACATAAGCTACTAGACTCTGCTAAGCGATTACTGATCAATCCCTAGTTTGTTGATCACAGGCAACATTTCATCTCTCTTTTTTGTAACTAAACAATATTAATAATAAACTTATCCTTTCTCAAAAAAGGACAATAAGGAAATTTCACCCCAAATAAATAGTGAGGGTATATATGCTTTTTAAATGGAGTTTGAAACCACTCATATATAGAAATTTCAAAGGGCTTAGGGGTTACTTGTTGTAGGTATCTACACAAAGCCATGTTATCATGTCAATGTTTACATCTTTCCACCTAGTCAAAATACTATCATTTATGTAAAGGTTACCTTGTTGACATGTGAAACAAACAATTAATCCTTATGCTATTTTTACGTGGGACAACGTCAAAACATATCCAGTGGGGGCAGAGCGGGTAGAGGGGCTCTTAAATCCACCCATGGCCCATCACTTTTTATGCAAAGGAGTATCACCAAATTACACCCAAGCCAACCCCACACTTTAACCATAGTAGTGTGCAAGAGGCCGCTCTCAAACATTGATGCGAAAGAGGCCAAGGCAGTCTTCAAACACTACAGTGGATTGAACGTCTCATCACAAAACAAGCCTCCAATGTAGATTACCGATGCGGGCCGTCCCATGAAAGAGAGGGTGATAACAGCTTTAATTTGTCAATGATGCTATGAAATCACTGATAAATGCCAACAAACCACAACTGGTAGTTTATATCCCCAATGAGTTAAGTCAATGATGTTATGAACTGTCAATGAAGCTATGAATTCATTGCTAGGTGCCAGCTCTAATTTTGTCAATGGTGCTCCTGGTATTTCTATCTACAATCTCATAAACGGGTTTAAGGAATCAAAAGGTTTCTGTGTTGGGAGCTTCGGAAACAGACAACTACACATAAAGGAGTAGTGTGATCACAATCAATAATCGAATTCAATAGACCAATTTGGTGTTTTACACAAACCAAGCACCTTTCCTGCAGGCACCCACTAAATGCGAGGAGGGATATTTACAGAGAACCTCTATGAATACATCATTCGCTCCGATCATTTAGCCGTAAATTAACTATCTCCAAAAGGCTGGAGACTGCCTTGATCGAATAGAGATGATAAAAGCAAGAAAAGGTGGTGTTACAAAACACCGTAAAATAAATTGGGAGGATCTGAGCGCTTTACTTCTCGGCCTTGGGAGACTTGGCAGAGGCCTTCTTCTCGGACTTCTCAGCAGAATTCTTGGGCAGGAGCACCTGATGAATGTTAGGCAGGACCCCACCGCTGGCGATGGTAACGCCGGTGAGAAGCCTGCCAAGCTCCTCGTCGTTTCTCACCGCCAGCTGAATGTGGCGCGGGATTATGCGGTTCTTCTTGTTATCGCGAGCAGCATTGCCAGCCAACTCGAGCACCTGTCCAACAGCAGCAACAGAAATTCAGAGTCCAAACAATCATATCCTAACTCAAACTTGAAAGCCCGCAAAGCAACAGACGGCTATGGAGACATAGCAAAACAGAGAGACGCAAAGCACCTCAGCAGCGAGGTACTCGAGCACAGCGGCGATGTAGATGGGAGAGCCGGTGCCCACCCTCCGTGCGTAGCGGCCCTTCTTGAGGTAACGCGCGATCCGGCCCACAGGGAACTGCAGGCCCGCCTTCACCGACTTCAACACGGCCTTCTTCTTCGCCTTTCCCCTCCCTGCAGCACCCTTTGCACCCTTGACAGAATCCATATGTGCAATGGAGCTTCGAAAGTGCTAACTCAAACAAAGCGCCAAAGTGCAGTCGAGATCACACACACCTGAATTCTGTAACGCTGCTGGGGTTTTGGCGCCTCATATCTTTTCTATCGAACGGTCAGATATCCGAAGGCTTACATCTTTTCTATCGAACGGTCAGATCTGGCCAACGCTCGATCCTGCCCTCACTCTTTTCCACCAATCAGACACATGCATTAATTTCATTAACCAACCAGGTGGGTTATTGTACGCTCTTGAATCAGATTAACAATTCTAAGTAAAGTAGATCAATACCACTATCTCTACTCTTTATTAAAAACCACTTACTCCTCCATGTGGCCAAACCACAAGGAGAAAACAGGCCACAAATTTGAAATGAAGGTATAATTTTTCACGCTTGCCTTGGCCCAACCAATGCGCGGATCACCTACTTGTTTGTATAAATGTATTTTAGTCATTACAAGTAGGTGACCGTGCGTTGCTCTATGACATGAAGCTTTTGCTTGTATATGCATATGTGCATAAATATGCGTATGCAAGCGTACAACTACGTACATGTGTGTATACATCTACGCATGTGTATGCAAAAAAGAGAATAGCAGGATACATAGGAGACACACCTAAACCATAGTTTCTCTTATTTCATCAACACACACAAGGTAGAGAAGCTCCATAACTTTCCTTCATTGCTCTCCACAAAACACAACACATTTTCCTAATGATAAGTACACACTAAAATAACCTAAAGCTAATGTCTACACACTTGGCCAGCTGGATGCGCGGCCATTATTGTCCATACACACACTGCTAGACTAGTGTCCACACACTACCGCTATCCACCAAATCCCAATGAGCTTGCATTCTCAACACTCCCCCTCAAGCTCACCATATCCATCTCATGTACTCCAAGCCTCTGAAGTACTCAAACTTCTCTTTACCAAGTGGTTTGGTAAAGATATTTGCAACATGCTCTTCGATCTTCACATATGTCAACTCTATCTGTCCATCCAACACTTTGTCCCCCTGCTGATGAAATGATAGTGGACCTCTATGTGTTGATCCTTGTATGATAGACCGGATTGCTTGCCAACTATATGATGCTCATGTTCTCACAATAATGTATGACGACTTTCCCATCACATTGTTGTCCCAAATCTTCGAGTAGGTTTTTCAGCCATACCACTTCACATATGCAGCCATAGCTGCTCCTCTATACTCTGCCTCTGTGCTAGATAAAGCAACTGTGGGTTGCTTTTTGCTACTCCAACTCACCTACTACACTTCCCAATGTGAAAGCATACCCATTAGTAGATCGAGAGTAGATCTTTTGTCATAAGAACTACCTCCCAATCTACGTCTGTATATCCGTAAAGATTCATAGCTTTACCATACTCATAAAGGAGTCCATAATGTGTTGTAGCTTTCACATATCTCAAAATTCTTCTTGCTGCATCCAAATAAGGTTTCCTTGGGCTTTGTATAAACTGACTCACAAGCCCAACTACTACAAAGCATAAATCCGGTCTAGTGATAGTAAACTACCAACCATCTTTTTATACATGGTCACATCCTCGATCTCTTCACCACAATCAGCACTTAGCTTCACATTTTGCTCAGATGGTGAAGGAACGTATCTCTCTTGCCTTGCACTTGGTATTGGACTGAGGCTATGTCTAGAGCAGTTTACATCATCAACATGACTCCTACTGCTGCAGCCATACATGATATAATACCAGAGGATAAGTTTACTGGCAAGAAACCTGATTTGTCTCACTTAAAAGTTTTTGGATGTATTGCATATGTGCATGTGCCAGATGAGTTGCGTACCAAGCTAGATCCAAAGGCAAAAAAATGTGTGTTTATCGGGTATTCCCTTGAGAAAAAGAGATATAGATGCTATAATCCTGCTACACACGTGAGTTGAGGGTAAGCAGGGATGTTGTTTTTGATGAGATGAGTAGCTGGTATGCTGCTGAAAAAGATGTTGTTGGGACTGATGTAAGTGGAAATGTGGTTGCACAGAATGCAAGTCAGCAATCACAGACATTGAGTGGACCAGGAGAGTCCTCATCCAACTGTTCTCTTGTTGATAGACCATGTAGTGGCAGGCTGCATCATAATACAGTCTTGGAAATGTAGTTGGTACATCACATGAAGGTAAAGAGAGTTTTTGAGTCCCTTGGTATGCTTGATATTTATGTGGGGCATTCTCTTGTTGATGGAGAGTCTGTTGTTGATAGACCATGTAATGGTAGGCTGCATCATAATACAGTCCTAGAAATGTAGTTGGTACATCACATGAAGGTAAAGAGAAAGTTTTTGAGTCCCTTGGTATGCTTGATATTTATGCGGGGCATTCTCTCTAGTGGCTTAGAGATGAGCCTTGATGAGGAGCTTGGGATTCCATCAATGAGGACACCTGGTGTGAAGGAGGCTATGGAAGCCATGAATGCAAAGTTATGAAGGTAAAGAGAAAGTTTTTGAGTCCCTTGGTATGCTTGATATTTATGCGGGGCATTCTCTTGTTGATGGAGAGTCTAGTGGCTTAGAGATGAGCCTTGATGAGGAGCTTGGGATTCCATCAATGAGGACACCTAGTGTGAAGAAAGCTATGGAAGCCATGAATGCAAAGTTATGAAGATCTGGAAGAGGCTAAAACCCTATGCAGAGGTTGACTTATGATGGTTATGTGGCACATCACTATGCTTATATGGCAAAAGTGTAGAACCCACATGTTTTGATGAGGCTATTTGAAATGTGTGTTGGGAGAAAGCTATGGATGAGGAGATGGATGCATTGTATGAAAATGAGACTTGGGATTTGGTGCCATTGCCCTGAAGGCAAGAAAGCTATTGGTTGTAAGTGGGTGTATAAGGTGAAACATAACACTAATGGTAGCATAAGCAAGTACAAGGCTAGATTGGTAGCCAAAGAATATGCCCAGACACATGGGATTAATTATGAGGAGACATTTTCCCTGGTTACAAAGATGGCAACTATGAGAGTTGTGATTGTAGTGGTTGTGGCTAAAGGCTGGTTTTTACATCAAATGGATGTAAAAAATGTGTTCTTGCATGGTGACTTACAAGAAGAAGTGTATATAAATTAGCCACTTGGTTTTGAGGATATATGTCACCCAGAGTCTGTATATGTAAGCTTTGTAAGGCTTTGTACGCTAAAGCAAGCTCCACGAGCATGGTATGACAAGATTGCTAAGTATCTTGTCACTATTGGTTTTCATATGGCAGATATAGATCACTCTTTGTATGTGCACAAGAGTGATAAAGGTATTGTGATCATCACCATCTATGTAGATGATCTTATTGTTGGGTGTGACAACTTGGATGAGATTGAGCATGTAAAAAGTCTTCTCAAAAGGATGTTTGAGATGAAGGATTTGGGAGATATGTGCTAATTTTTTGGGAATTAAGGTCATTTGCACACCTGATGATATTTGGCTGTCACATAGAGACAATATGTATTGGACATGTTGTCCAAGTATCGGATGGCTGATTGTAAGTCAATCTCAGTGCCATTAGATCAAAATGGCAAGCTTAGTGTGGATGCAGGTTATATGTTGGTGGAGGATCCCACTATGTACAGGAAGATTGTGGGGAGTTTAATCTGTGTCACACGATCAGCAGGTCAGATTTGAGTTACATTGTTGGCTTAGAGAGCCAATTTATGAAGGTTCCACGCAAACCACTTCTTGACTGTGTGTGACGCACACTTCGGTATTTGAGGGCCACTATTGATTATACATTTTTTTATGTAGTAGGTGCACCATTGGAGCTATATGGGTACACAGATGCAAATTCTCACACAAGAGATCTACCAGTGGATTTATGTTTTCATTGGGAAGTGCTACTGTGACATGATGCAGCAAAAAGAAGCAGCCCATAGTTGCCTTATTGAGTACAGTGGTGGCAGACTACAGAGGAGCTATGTTGGCATCGTGTGAGGTAGCTTGGTTACGCAAGCTACTTTGCTGATTTGGGGTTGCATGTGGAGAGAAAGGTTGTCATATATTGTGAAAATCTTAGCAGTATAGAGTTGGCTAGGAACCCAGTTTTCCATACACGGACGAAACACATTGAGGTACATTACCACTTCATCAGGGAGAGAGTCTTGGCAGAGGCGACATCAACTTGGCCTACGTCAGTACACAGGATCAGGTCGGCTGACATCTTCAGGAAGGCCTTGGGAGCTGAGAAGCTCCGCAGATTTCAAGATATGCTTGGAGTTCATGAGCTAGAGTTGAGCTTGAGGGGGAGTGTTGAGATGTCAAGCTCAACATGAGCTGACACTCACAAGGCGCATGTATGACCATTCGACATTTACATCACTGGCGGGTTTGGTAGCTAGCACCGACTTATCTTTGCCAGAGATTCTACAGCTGGTGGACTACACCAACTAGTCCACACCTACCCACTCCACTTAGCGTGTTCACATTATGGACTACACCAACTAGTCCACACCTACCCACTCCACTTAGCGTGTTCACATTATGGACTGCTTATATAGACCCCTTTTGTTGTGTGAAGACGAAGAAGAATTTTCAGCCTCTCACCTTGTGTGTTCTCTTCTAGGGTTTGTGTGAGTGTGTGTGTTCTTGCAAGAGCTCAAGCTCTCTTCTCCCTGCATCTTTTCAGTTATATATCTTTTGCTTCAATTGCATCTTCTTTGGTTGAGCAGTTCTATTATGCGGCCTCACCAATGTATCCCATGTATCATTGGGATTGTCTATGTCCTGAATATGGCATAACATCCCATCTGTCACACAAATCAAGAAATAATGTAGCACTTTGAAAGCCCTCTTTGTCCAATTCCTATGTGCTATAAGCTGGGCAAGTGTTGCATTCACTGGTGGAACCCTTGGCTCCGTCTCCTCATCTATCACCAAATTCCAAAGTCTACCTTTTAGAAAGTTCGTCATGCAATACTTCCAAATCCGGAAGTTGTTTCTACCAAGATTTTTCCCAACAATCTTGTATGGGGACCATCACTCATCTTGCTATGCACAATTTTCATTGAGTATTGCAAATAATCAACTCAAACACACATACATACATGTACTTGATCACCGATGTCATCCACACATTCCACAATTTTTATGGCAAACAAAATCCGGGACTCAAAACCACTATTTGCATAAGCTGAAAATCACTTGTGGTGCTACTCAAAAATTTTGAGAAACACATCCAAAATAATACTCCACTTTCCAAAATGCTCCAATGTACTCACACGAGCTCAATCTTGATGCCTTACATCCATTTGTTCACATACATCTACTATCCGATACAAACAGTCCATTATAACTTGCAATGCCGCATAATACCGAGCTCAATAATGTACCAAATCACCGGGAAATGATCCAACCAAGTGTATACCATGTACCTTTATATCCATACATGCTCCATGTTGCATATAAACATCATCCAAGGCCACCAAGTGTCAATTACATACCAAAAATAGCTCTCTGTTTTGGTCGAGAACTTGTAAACTATTAAATATTGGCACACTAATCCACTTTCAATTCATTCAAATTGCATCCAAATCTTAGGACCAAGCATTCATTGGCTTTGTATCAAGCTTCTCTAGCCATATATAGGCTTAATGGCATTAATTTTGACCAAATCAGTGATTAATTATCAAATCAATGAGATTAATTTGATAATTAAACACCTCTATTTTGCTAATCTTAGTTAACAACCCTATTAATCTTGCATAATCCAGGTTGATTTGCATTAATACATCCAAATGAGTGCTTGTGGGTTTCATCCACCAAAGGTGTATACATGTTTGGGGGTAAATTGCTAAGCTTCTTGTTCTTTGAATTTTCTACCTCCTATGGATTGATTTTCAGCTCCTCCAATTGATTTAATTACTTTAATGATGCTTGGTTTACCTTGGGTAATGGTTGGGGTGAGATACATATAAGCCTTAGCTACACTCTAATCACTTCAATGGTGCATATAATCGACATTTGCAAGTTCCACAC